>NW_028261383.1:56468323-56538323 GCF_051295495.1 Thamnophis sirtalis | reverse complement strand
ACTTCTAGTCTCTTCCCCTAAATATTGCCATTTGATCAGAGCTAGGAACCATACCTTTTTTGTGTCAGCCCTGCCCCTATGGAACATTTTGCCCCTTGAGGTTCAGCAGGCCTCTACCCTCCTGGCCTTCTGTAAAGCTTTGAAAATCTTGCTTTTGCTTTAGGCATGGGCATAAGATTAAACAAGATTGACTTGAGACCAGGATTTTATTATTCTCAATGTTTTAATATGTTAAGTGTTACAGTTTTAATATGTGTTTATATGTTGTTTTAGCTTTTGATTGGATACCCTTCAGAATTGGTTAGAAAATGGGTGGTTGCCCCAAAAGTGCTTTTTCAAGAGGCAACTTTGGCCCAGCCATGACCTGGATGACTGAGAATCTTCATAGACAAAATGAGTGGTCATATAAATGTTTTTTAAACAAACAAACACCTGACAATGCTTCACATGTCCTTACCTTATTGTTTCCTGCATTTGGTGAATCATCAGAATGACCCTAAAAAATAAATGCACACTCTTTTAAGATTCCCCAGACTTGCCTTAGTAGCTTAAGGATTTTAGGACAAACCCTTCCAACTTTCAAGTTCCTTGAAATTTGTAGGGTTTATTTATTTATTTATTTATTCCATTTATCTTTGTTAAGGATAGGTAGTGGTTTATGTTTCTATTTTATAAAAGACGTATGGCTTATTATGACCATGTCAGGGGTGGACTCCTACACAAATTGGTATTGGTTCTCTCATGTATGTGCTTTACACGCGTTGCTTGCACAAACGCAGTTCATTGTAACTAGTTGTGCACATGTGTGAAGACCATTAAAAGCTAATAAGCAAGATGCCAGGAATGCCAATGGAGACCAGAGAACCAGTTTGGGGGGCATGGCCAGCCTGGGTCGCTGCTGATTCTGCGACCAGGTCAGATTATCACTACCGGTTCGGCCAAACCGGGCTAAACCGGGAGCAACCCACCTCTGGACCATGTTTCTATTGCTGCTACTATAAGTACTACTTGCCCATTATGAGTCTTCAATTATTATTCTATCTGCTCTTCTCTTGGCATCATCCTCAGAGAAGCTATCCGAACAATTATTGGCATTGTCACAGAGGAAAAGGTTGGTTGGAAATTCAAAGCAGGAGCACATTACAATATTTGAAGATAACACCAGGGGAATCATATGTGCTTGTTGACATAAAGATGAAATCTTTGTTTGCTTCCTCAGATTGGCTCTGCTTAGGCAGGAAGCCCAAACAAAGGATTAGCACTCTTATAAGAGATGAGAGTATAGCATACTAACCACCTTCCATTATGCCCATATTCTCATATCCCCTTGCAGTGGCAAGTGCATGCACCTTGATCATTATGTTCATTATGACAGTTCTCTGTTCTGTTGTCTTTTCTAATGAAAATCCCTGGAAAATGACTTCCCCATTGTTGGGAAAAGCTACCCTACTGCAGTAAGTTTAGGAGACAGGTTTTATAAGAAAGATTGCAGAATCACAACAAACTACAGATTAACTGGGGTTTTGCTACAATGAACATGACTTCAATTATAACTGCCACCTGCCGCACAGCTGTGTTTACAACCCAAGCTTCTTTCCTTTTTGTCTTTTTAATTCAGTGACAAAAGAGGGTGGCGATGACCTTGGCGCTGAAAAGCAACAACAATAAACACGTGGCAATGGATTTCAAACTTCCAGCATTCTCCAAGAGTGTTATATTCCACCCGCAAGTCTAACACTGGACCCCTAAGTTGGTGAAGACGTTTCTTTTCAGGAAAGAAATTAAGTATATTGAAAAAAAATGTAAGTAAAAGTTTGTACAATTTTGATTTACAGTAAGTGCAGGGGATTCTACTCCTACTTAACACTGAGTAGATTGTAACCCACCATTTGTCTTCAGTGCTGCATTTTCTGTTACATTTTATCCCCATGCTCCATTTTTATTAAACAAATAACAGTGCTGGAAGGGACCTTGGAGATCATATAGTTCAACCCCCTGCTCGAGCGGAAATGCCATTTCTGACAAGTGGCTGTCCAGAAATGTACTGGATTACATTTTTACAGTTACATTTCTGTAACGTCTTTTACTTTAAGGCAACTTTTAAGGCACAAGGTAGGTTGGCGATATGTTCAATGACATCTACATTCTGAAGAATTATTATAAACCTCAGACTGAGGTTTTTGTGGTAATTGCCATATGTCTTCATCTATCACAACCTATTTGTCAGACAGGCAGATGCTTCCTAATAAAATCTTAAAATACTTAACTAAAAATATTAATGAGCTGAAACGAAAAAGATGCTTGATTGATAGTGGCATCAGCTCCATCCAACACATGGTAATCCAGAACATTTTTTGGGGGGGGAAAATGCACGCCATTCAATTTTTTATATTGTTTTTTTTTTTTCAGAAAACAAATTTCTAAAGTATATAAAATGTCTAAGGAACTTTAAAAAAAATAGGCCAGGATGTGGGATTGAGACAATATTGATTGTGCTGTTGGATGACCACTGCAGGAGCAAGATGGAGATAGTGCTTAAGGTATTTTTCTGAACTGGCTTTGAGAGTTGGGGATGAGTGACATTGTGTTGTGCTGGTTTTCCTTCCTGATTGGTTCAAATCAGGATTGATAGGATGAAAGAGGTCCAATCAACTTTGTAGGGTGCTGCAGGGCCCAGTTTATTCTCTCTCTTATTTAACTCTATATGAGGCATCTCAGTGAGGGGGTCTGACAGTTTGGGATGAGGTATTATCAGTATAATACTTTATATCTCCATCCTGCCTGCTTGAAAGATGTTGTGGATGTCCTATCTCAGTGACTGGAAGTCGAAGAGGCTTCAGCTTAACCCAAGCAAGATAGTGTAGTTTTGGGTGCTTGGGCTTCCCAATAATAAGTTTTTCCAACTTTGGTGCTGGATATGGGTAGCACTTCTACAGATAGACCCAGACTAGAATCTGAGGATCTTCTTGGACCCATAGCATTTGCTGGAAGAGCAGCCATAGTTAAGAGGACTTTTGCATACTTCAGGTTGTACACCAATTTTGATCATTCCTAGAGCAGGAGGCTTCAGCTGGTGTGAAATGGAGTTGAACTGGTTTTAAAATGTCCATTATTCAGCACATGTAACACCTCTGCTTCATGGACTGCATAGGCTGCCAGTGGATATTCAGGTACAATTTAAGGTGCTGTTTTTCACCTTTAAAACCTTTACGGCTTGGAACCAGGTTACCTGAGAGACTGCCATCCCGCAGTTGTTTCTTCTTGCCCAATCCTATCTGGTTGATGGGCATGCTCTAGATCTTGTCAGCCAAGTAGTATCATAATATCAATATCATAATATTAGGGTCCAGGAGATGATCCTTTTCTGCTGTAGCACCAGGGGTGGGTTCCTGCCAGTTCTAACCTCTCCTATAGAAGAGGTTCCACAAATCTAGTGTTGTTTAGAACCAGTTCCAGCTCCCTTCCCCCGCCCATCTGCACATCATCAAAATGAAGAGCGAGAGGAGGAATTCTGGGAGTTGAAGTCCACAAGTCTTAAAGCTGTCAAGTTTGAACACCCCTGGGTTTTTTTTCTAAAGGGTTAGGGGTGCAAGGATCTTGTAACTTGACAGCTTTAAGACTTGTGTGCTTCAGTTCCAGAATTCCTGAGCCAACATGACTGGAGAAAGAATTCTGGGAGCTGAAGTCCACAAGTCTTAAAGCTGTCAAGTTTGAACACCCCCTGGGTTTTTTTTCTAAAGGTTTAGTGGTGCAAGGATTTTGTAACTTGACAGCTTTAAGACTTGCATGCTTCAAATGCACGAGTTTCTGAGCCAACATTTTGGTTGCTAAGCAAGAGCGTTGTTAAGTGAGTTTCACCACATTTTACAAGTTGGCCACGGCCATCCAGTCACATGACTGCCAAGCCACTCCCACTCAGTCACATGGCTGGCAAGCCATTCCCACCTGATCACATGGCTGGCAAGCCACTCCCACAAAGCAGGCCACACCTACAGAAGAGGTTCTGAAAAAATTTGAAACCCACCACTGTGTAACACCTGCTCTCTGGAATATCCTCCTCAGATTAGGATGCCCCTACCTATTGGCCTTTTGGAGAGTCTTGAAGCCCTCAGCTCCCTTTGTAGATGCATTGTGTTGTTGCATGCATGCATGAAAGGAATGGAACACATGTTACATCATTATGATGTTCTTTTTGTTCTTTTGACTGATGTGTTGGATTCTTCATATGTCTCTAATTCAAAACCCACAGTTTAAGACATAAGTATTAAATGGGAAAGATGAATTGTTGAAAATACTTTTTCTTGTAGTGAACCCTTTAAAAACTACTTTAAAATCCTTGTCAGTAACGAAGACATTTGGAAATATGTTCTGTTTATATAAACAAATCCCACTTTATTTTACTGTTTGCCTTTCAATGTATTCCTAAGGCAATTTTTACTTTCCATTCATTATGGTTATCACTAAATCCAAAAGTGACAAATGTGTCCAAGTTAAATATCCAAGTTTGAAATCCTAAATTCTTTACAATTTGTTGTTCATAAGTTTAATTTTAAACACTGATTTGTCTTCAGATGAAAAATTAGCTGTAACTAAAAAAAGGAAGTAGTTGCTGCCAGTCTTACAGACACACATGAGAGCTGCACATATAGAATAATTGAATGATTTATAGCCTATTTTTACTAGTTTATAAATAACTCAAAGAGGCTAACACACACAATACTCACTCCTGTTTTACCCATAACATCAATCCGATGAGGGCAGTCGGGCTGAGAGAAAGTGACTGGCCCAAAGTCACCCATCTGGCTTTCATATCTAAGGAGGGATTACAGTTCACAGACTTCTGACTTCTAGCTTGATGTCTTCATAACTAGACCAAACTGGCTCTCTCCAAATTGGATTTAGAATTGTAGGGTCATTAGATGTACTTGAATATTTACATTGACCGTGTATGGGTAGTCTGATTTGGACTGGATGTGGAAGGGACCTGTTAAAAACCCTTCTCCCATCTTGGAATTTTTCACCTCTTGAAATTTTATAATGTTATTTTATAATTTTAAACATTTTAATCTTAAATTATTCCAATTTCAATGTTAATTGTATTGATTATATTACACATTGCCCTGAGCACCTCTCTGAGGAGATGGGCAGTGAAGAAATATGAAATATAAATACATAAATATATTTATAAATAAACAAACCCAATAACTTTGTTTTATAAAATAGGGTTTTATGGTACAGCTTAACAAGATATATAGATCAACCTGTCAAGCACCAGGGAAATCAGGAGATTCAGGATGTTTAGATGAGTGCAAGGATTCTTGTAGAGAGCTTAAGCTAGAGGTCAATAGTGGGAAATAAGAGAGGCATTCAAGGTGGGCTGGACTTAGCTCTCTTGTGGCCACACAGACTTGTAATTTATGACTGGATGTGTTTGACCCTCCCTTGGGCTCAGCCTAGTAATCTCCTACACAGTATTTGTGTTCAGTAGGACACTGTATCCAGTTTAGTGGATATAACATTAATACCTAAGTAAGGTAAAGACAATTGCCAGATGATCTTTTGGCAACCCAACTAAATTTGGAAGTGGACTACTAGTTTAGACGATTCAGTCATAGTCCCCATCTGATAATTATCATAGATGGTACTTCTGAGATATTCCAGAAAAAGTAGCATACTTAACCTGTTTATAGCCCCCTGCCATCTGTCACAATATCTACTTAGTTTGTCTATCAAACATAAAACTTTCCTTTTGACATATTTCAGCTCTACCATTATAGAATAATTTTGATGATCTGCATTCAATGAATATTAATGAAGTAAATTATCTCCAAATCCTTCCAACTGTGATAAAACTACAGGAATCAACAGGCCTCATTAGACTCCCATGGAGCAGAAATGTTAAAGTGGCTTTTCTTTTAATTTTAATTAAGATTAATTGGATAGTCTTTTGATTTTATAAAGTTAAAAAAACCTTAAAACTCACATTCTTTGAAGTTAGAAGTAAGGTGAGTCTTCTGAAGTTTTTTTTTTTTTTAAACTCAGACTGAACAATGAAAATGAATTATATCTAAGCAATGGCTGTGGTGGACAAACTACATCACACTTTCTCATCTATCTCTGCTATTCTTGGACAGCCTCCTTATTTTCCGCAAGATGATTTCTCCCAGAAGCATCTTGCATCTGATACTATATGTTAGATGTATGTACCAGTGACGTGCGATGAGGTTTATGGCTGGTGAGGCAAGTGGGCGAAAGCTGTCCTGTCGCCCTGGTGCTATGTCCGGCATAGCGCCGGGGCGGCAGGGCGGCTTTTGCCCGCTTTCAAGAGGCAAAAACCGCCCTGCCACTAACTTTACTCCAGTCATGTAATGCATTGATTGTGGTACAACATTCAATTGCTGTTATTTTTACAATGGGTTAATGTTAACAGAAGTATCATCAGCTAAATAAGAAATGTGAGCTATATGTAGAAGAATCTATTCCAAAACACTTGAAGGAACTTCAACTGTTTGCTTAAACAAATTAACAAAAAATCATGTCTTCTTTGTGGGATATTGGAAAGATTCCTGACAGCAAGTTAATGTGTCTTAAAACTTTATGGCGACTTCCTTTTTTTCCATATATCAAGTAGTGAAATAATCTTTCATTTGCCTAAGGCTGAATAAGATGTATAAACATGTACTAAGGCAAAGGGGCTTCATTTTGTTATAAAGTATAAATCAAGGGACATATTGGTTTGGCTCAGTCAACTAATCTATGATTTGTTTTTGGCTTAACCTATTGTATGAACACAGCAATTGTGATCTATAAATCTATAGTTTAGAACTGATCATGATGTGTAAAGAAGATGTGTTACATTAGTATATTAAGCTAAGTAACTTCACATATTTTTTCCATTTTTTTATTCAAGGGATAAAATACAAACTCACAGAAAATAACCAAGAACAGAACAAAACTAAACAGGACAAAATTGTTTGGGGGAGGGGGCATGATTTTGTTCCTTGATTTGGCAGATATGCCATCTTAGCAAAACGTTTCAGAATCTAATCCTTAAACCTGCCGGTTGCCTGAAAAAATATTATCTGTTACTGAGATGGATTAGAACTAGTTAAACGCCAAGCCTGCCTTGAAAGGTAGGGAAACCAACTTTCTTAAGCATTTTGAAGCAAATATCATTTAAAGGTGTTACTTAACTCCAAGTGATCTTTTGCATATTGGGGAGGTAAGTAGGCTAAAAACAATTTAGGCTTTTGTTTCTTATCAATTCTGGAACAAGGCAATGGTTTAAAAAAGCACCTTTGGGATAGAATGATAGAGTTTGAACAGACCTCAGAGGTCTTCTAGTCCAACTTCCCACTTGAGCAGGAGACCGTAAATCATTTCAGACAAATGGTTATCTAGTCTCTTTTTGAAAGCCTTCAGTGGTGGCACACTCACAACTTCTGAAGGCAAACTATTCCATTAGTTAATTACTCTCACCATTAGGAAATTTCTCTTATTTCTAGGTTGCTTCTTCCTTGGTTAATGTGCAATCATTGTTTTGCTTCTTGGTGCTTTGAAAAATAATTTGATCCCCTTCATCTTTGTGGGATCCCCTCAAATATTGGAACACTGGTATCATGTCCTTCTTTACATTAAACTAAACATACATATTTTCTAAAATGTAAAAGTAAAATGTAAATATTTGCTTTCCTTATTCTAGCTGGTTTGTAGATTTTAGAGTGGAGAATAATGGACATGAAAGAATCCATTCATTCTAACTTGTCCACTCTGCTAATATTGTGTAGTGCATTTCAGTAGGCAAGAACCAGACCAACTTAGTTACAACAGCTTTTATTGACTCAAAACTAAACTGAGGAACACCAGGCAAATGCCTGTAATTTATACTGTGGGCCAGTGGCGAAATTCATTTTTTTTACCTTCAGTTTTGTGGGCATGGCTTGGTGGGTGTGGCAGGGGTAGGATAATGCAAAACCTCCATTCCCACCCATTCCAGGGGAAAGATACTGCAAAATCCCCATTCCCACCCCACTCTGGGGCCAGCCAGGTGTAGTGTTTGCTGGTTCTTCAAACTACTCAAAATTTCCACTACCGGTTCTCCAGAACCTGTCAAAACCTGCTGAATTTCACCCCTGCTCTGGGTGCACTGGGTCTTAACCAATCACAATACTTGAAAAAGCCTGCCCAAATATGAATGTTTTAGGTTTCCCTCCAAAAGAGTTGGAGTTAACAGTTAGGGTCATCTAAAGGCTAGTTTCACTTTAGCAACTATAACTATATTTATTCAATACATAATAGTTAGCATCCATCTCAGTTGTGATTCCCCCTTCCCTTTCCTTTTACCCTACTGATTTTTCAGAAAGCTGTTAAAACAGGGCTTTTCTAAAAAGCCTTGCAAACTGATTTTTGACCAGGAGGACTTAGATGTTGTTGCCGTTTGAAGTCTCAGGGTGCTGTTACTTTGTTATTGTTTATTACTGTTATTTTAATCTGTTTTGGGAAGCCGCTTAGATCCTTGTTGGATGTAAGGCACCTAAACTGTAGCAAATAAAATTATGTCCTTTAACTTTCCTTGAAAATAATGATAAGAGTTTATTTTGTGAAGAGCAAAGTACTGGTAAATCAAGGAGAACATAAATCTCAGAAGGTATCTTTAAGGCTAGTATGGGGTGAACGCATAATCTTCAAAAGTACAGAACTGAATTTCCAGCCAGAGTTATACAGTGAATTAATGATGAGGGATTCCCTTTGAAACACTTCCAACAGCTGTCACAACTGAGCTTCGGGGTGTCATCTCCCTAAAATTCTTTTCCCCATGCTTCCTTTCCAAGTCCTTCACATAGTTATAACTTTTATATTCAATACTTGTGGGGCAGAATCTATTGAAATCTCTAAGGGAGATGGAGAACACTATGGAAAAATAAATTAAAATACATTGATTAATAATTTCAGTGGGAAAGATGATGAATATCCTTTGTATACCTATCTTTTCCCCCTTGGTACCAGGTAAAATCTAAATGTATTTTGATCAGGTATGCCCTGTAGCTTTTTTATTTTCAGCATGTCACTGAGTTTATGAATGTGCAAAAGAAGAAAAACGGTGGTTCTGAGAAATAAATCAACCTCACTGACTCTTATTATATTTCCCCCCCCAGCAAACCTCAAGATAAATTCCTCTGCATCCTATATTGTATATTTAGGATTTGCAGGAATCTCTCAAGGCATTATTAGAGGATGAGACAACTGGGTAAATTATAATGAGATTGTTTGGAACATGCTGGCAAATGAGACAGATGTGAGCCTAAAGGGCAAACACATGGTATACTGCATGTTTTTTTCCTCCCTGAAAAACACCTGCAGATGCATCCTTGCAAGAATACAAAATATTGAATCGGTACCTGCTAGTCCTTGGGGTTTAGCATCCCTGCAATCAAAATAAGCTATATAAATTCTATTAACTAATCATGTCCCCCAACTTCTAAATGTGGTTATGTTTTGACGCTTACGAGTAAAACTCTTCGGAGGTAAAAACAAGTCAAGTATAAGGCCATGGGTTTGTTTTTTCTTCTTTTTCCTCTCAGTCTCTCTTAGCTAATAAGAATCTGGCTGAAATTCTGCTTCTTAGGAGCAGCAACATTAAAGTGGTCATGTAATATGCACTAATTGGGATTGTCATAGATATGGTGAGCCCAAATGCTTTTCCAATTAAATTGAGAGTTGGCCAATAGCCACTGCCAACAGATGTCTCTCTGAATCACTTATAACCCAGAAGGAGTATCACCTTGAGGCAAGAACAGATTCCACCTCTCCACCTCATTTTTAGAGGTAAAATGGATGTAATTAGTTCCAAATGAGATTTTTTTAACCTATAGTGAATGAGATCTGCAACTGGAATGTTCTAAGTTGCAGAACAAGTTATATATTTCACAACCACTTAGAGATATAAATTGCTGTAGATGGAAGTGAGCCAACAGTATAGTGTCATTAAAATTTACTTAGAATGAAGCCCTGTTGAACCCAATAGGAGTTACCCTCAGAGACGTCTGTGTGGTTCAACCTTCTTTTCTAATTCCCTCAAGCAATGAGCCACAATTCATTAAGTCTTCACCATATCTCTAACAGATTTTTATCTAATCTTGTCAAAGGTTCCAGTAATGGGAAATTATCTTGTCTTCATGACTTTTTGCAATGGTCTAAATATACCTCAGAGATATGAAGATGCATTTTCTTGGACAGATTTCTTCTGCCAAAAATAAAACCATCGTTACACAAAATCATCTCATGAAGGAATCAAGGCTGCTATGTCAGTAACTTGTTTGTTTTACAAGAAGGTATTTATAAATATAGTTTCATTATTTCTTTTAGGCATTTGATGTACCTTCTTATTTATGCAGTTAAGACTATGAGGTGGATAAATAATAATATATATATATATATATATATATATATATATATATATATATATATATATATATATATATATATATATATATATATATTATCTACACACACACACACACACACACACACACACACACACACACACACACACACACACACACACACACACACACACATATATATATATATATATATATATATATATATATATATATATATATATATAGTGTCACAACCCCTGGTAAGCCCCAATTATGGGAGGAAGCTAACTGCTTCCATCATCTGTCAATCGGCTCGTCACAAGAGTCCATCACGACAGAAACCCAATATTTTTACTGTTACCTTTGTTATATTTGTGTTTTATTTGTGCTGATAAATAAATAAAGGAAGACTAGTATAGATCTATTTCAAGCTATTTAGCTCTCATCAGCTAGCCATATCCTTACTGGGATTCGTAAGCACAGGTTCGAATCCCAGTAAGGATATGACTAGCTGATGAGAGCTAAATAGCTTGAAATAGATCTATACTAGTCTTCCTTTATTTATTTATCAGCACAAATAACACACACACACACACACACACACACACACACAGATATATATATATATAAAGATTATCCAAAAACAAATTGGAATTTATTTCACATCTTTTATCTTAAATTAGAAAGCTAGCCAAAGAATGTTCTTATTTTATCATTGTACTTAATACTAAAAAAAATCCCTTAGAATATATCATCTTTTAATGAAAAGGGATGTGAAATCAATTGAATCCATTTTTACATGTGTGATTTACAACTATATCATCTTTGCACTTTCCCAACCTAAAGTAAAATACAATTCACATGAGTGTTAAAATCCAGTGGTTTTCCCCCACCAAATGTGGTACTATACTTGCATCTTCAAAAAAGGCCTACAAAAATGTGTATAGTAGTAAAAAGTGGGCCCACTGTTGGGAAAAAGGATGCCTTAAACTTTAGATGGGGAAATTTCTTTATATATTAAAAGTACACCCAAAACATTAGGAAAATGTTTATGGGAATTTTTTGAAAATATAAAACTGAGCAACTTGTCTTTTCATCCTGTTTGCTGCAGTCCAATGATGCCCCACTGACAGTTGGTGGAGAACATGTTCTCCCAGAATCAATTGCTTGCCTGATGCTGAAGTAGCCTTAAATTAACTTTAGGTGTTCCTAAAGTATGGAAGTAGTATTTTTCCTTTTATTCCAACGAAATACTTTCCATGTGAACAATCTAAAGTGCTTGAAGAATGAGCCTTGGTTGATGCCATCGGAGTCAATGATTAACATAAGTTCTTTTGACTTAATGCACAGGTGTCATGTTTTTGTCATGTGACATTTCATGATTGTTTTCCCATTTGTGGACCTGGGGTGGGAGTGGACTGCATGTTACCCATCTGGCCCACAGGCCATCCGTTTGACACCCCTGACCTAATATGTCTGCTGTGGGATGACTTCTCCTTTCCTTCACTAAATTCTTCACCCGCTCAGTCATTTAGAGAGAGAGCTGTGAGAGACACCCAACCTCTCACTTGCACAAATTAGTTTTCTTTTTGTTTTTGTGGCAGGAAGGTTGAAGAGGCTGGAAATAGGAATAGAGTTGGAAGGGACCTTGTAGGTCATCTAGTCCAACCCCCTGGAAGACCAAGTATAAGGCTTCAATGGGATTTGTCTTATCATGGATGAATAGAAATATTTGCCAGTTAAAATTGCATTGCATGATGTCATGTTGGCCACATAACTGCGGAAATGTCTTTGAACAGCACCGGCTCAATGGTCTTCAATTGGAGATGAGCACTGCCCCTTATAGTTGACAACAACTAACGGAATAAAATCCACAGGGACTCCTTTACTTTTTTTACATATAATATTTGCATGACAACTCTCATCCCACATGACATTATAGTTTGCCCTGATGATGTTACCTAGTTTGGGTAATGAAACATCTGCAAGAAAACAACCAAGCTCAGAGAGCACCAAGAACCCCTCATGTCAACCCTGAGCTACAAATATTTTCTTCTATTGGTACAGCTTGCCCTATCAAGCAGTACATTAACCTTCATTTGTTGCACCGAACAACAACATCATTCACACAGATGGGGTAAATCCTTGATATTTGTGTTTATAAGTATAAAGCAATTCCACCAGCTCATTCATTCACATAATTTTCATTCGGCTTTAAAGAACATTAATCTTAGATGCTTCTCAGATTAGCAGATTAACAGAATTGGAAAGGACTTTATAGGTCATCTAGTCCAACCCTCTGCTCAAGCAGGAGACTGAACACCATTTCTGACAAATGGCAGTCCAATCTCTTCTCGAAAGTCTCAAGTGATAAAGTTCCCACAACTTCTGAAGGCAAGCTGTTCCATTGGTTGATTATTCTCGCTATCAGAAATCTCCTTCAATTGCTTCTCTCTCTCCCCACAGATTTAGGTTTCTCTACCTGGGTCTGTCTGTCTGTCTGTCTGTCTGTCCCTCCCTCCCTCCCTCCCTCTCCCTTCCATCACCATCCCAATGCACATGCAGTTCAGTGGTGGGATTCAAAAAAATTTTACTTGGTGGGAGTGGCAGGGAAAGGATACTGCAAAATCCCCATTTCTTGCCGATCAGCTGGGACTTGAGAGACAGAGAATAGATGGGAGCGGGGCCAGTCAGAGATGGTATTTATTGGTTCTCCAACTACTTAAAATTTCCACTACTGGTTCTCCTGAACTGGTCAGAACCTGCTCAATACGACCTCTGATGCAGTTGTTGGAGCAACTGATTAATCTCTCCTATGACTACACTCCTATGAGCGTACAATAGTGTGTAATTCTATTTAGTTGTTTGATTCATTTGGTTCCTTGGAGAGCTGCATGGAAATGGGAAAGGCAAATGCATGCTTTTGTATTCACCTAATTATGGAAATATAAATCTTCCAAAAGATTCAGAAGTCAGTATTCATATACCCTTCCCTTCCTTTTTTCCTCATAATAACTCCACCCTTGCAAGAACAATAGTGGCCCACTCTCCCAGTAGTAAATATACTTTCTCACCACAAGTATGGTACTAATAGTACAAAGGAGAGGGAGGGAGGGAGGGGGGAGGGGGAGAGAGAGAGAGAGATAGAGAGAGACAGAGAGAACAGCAATCAGTCAATCACATTTCCTGAAACTATGTTGTGCTCTCTTGTGTGAGTGCAACATCAATGACCAGTCTTGTTGCTGAAGAGAAATTAAAGTGGACTGTGAGAAAAGCACTTTTTATATCAATGCTGTCTCTTCTGAAGAATTATAGAAAAACATATTTAAAATAATTATGATGAGACAGTCTCTAGTTGACAAAGTTACCTACCCCTACAAATCAGAATGATCTGTTCTTAGCACCTCCCCCCCTCCAATTTTAATAGCTTTCTGAATGAGTGTATGAGAAATTATCAAAATGACCTTGGAGAAGGCATCCAGAAGCATGTGGACAAAAAAAAGAAGCATTCATTAAACCCAGAAAGAGGAGGGGAATAATTAGAAACAGGCTGGCTCCCACCATCTCCCTACAGAAGAAGAGAAGAGGAGGAGAAGGGAAAGCAATGGCAAATCTGCAAAGGTAGCTAGGATTTCTTTTCCATATTATTCTTTTTTCTCCCTCCAGAGGTACTCACAGATCCTACCATTCTGCCTTTTCATAAGCAGACTAAAATTGCTTTGTTCCATCAGGCCTTTGGCCCAAGTGATTAGAAGTACCAATATGGTTTTTCACAGAAATTCTATTCTAATATTTGTGGTAATGTTTTTATTCTGTTGTTGTCCCAAGAGTCTGTCAGGAATGGGACCTGTTTAGAAATGTTGTAAAATAAACACAATAGTTATTGTTGGCTGAGAATGGAGTTCGAATGATCAGAATTGGCGTTAGACTGTATCATGCAACAAGTGAGTTACAAATTAGTATATCAAAGTCAAAGATGGTTTAGTCTAAGAATATGTAGTAGGTTATACATAAATGGCAAAAAAGAAAAAAAATCATACAAGGAAAAAAGTTAGCATATTTGGATATAGCATGATACGATTTTAATACAGGTTTAATAAAAAAGAATGGATCTTAAATCTTTACTGAAGATTTAAGTAGCCGAGAGGCAGCACAGAATGCCTTCATCCTATCCTATGATTTTATTGGAGTAGAAAAGGACAGGGAGAGAAGGAAGGTTTTCAAAATCCTGTTATTGTAGCCTATACAAATAATGTTTTAGTCAAATTTGTGAGGTGTTTCTTAACCTGACTCAACTCAAAGGACCAATAGTGAATCATTAAGTATAAATCAGATAGTTAAAAATACAGCAAGCAGATAAATGTATTTTCCTTTGTAGAATATTTACTAAAAATGAGAAAAAAATTGATAAGAGAAATTTTAAATACTGTTCAAATACTAGCAGAAAGGTAGTGAATTCCTTTTAAGGGGCACCTGTGTTGCTGAATTTTAAAAAAAGTGTACTGTAAAAGAGTGTGTTTTATCCAGTAGGTTATATGGGAATAAAAATGAAATAAATTTTACAATGAGTTGCATGTAGTAGTAAAAAATATTTAAATATGCATAGAATGAATAGGTAGTGAATGCATGTAACTCATATGGAAATGATAAAACACCTCTATGAAGGAAGAGTGAATAGATCAGAAGGAAACAAAAATTAAATTAGATTTAGTTTGTTATCTCATGTCTTGGCATAGTATTTCTTATTCTCTTTCTGCATTTTGTAAAACAATGGCTTATCTTGAAATAAAATAGCATTATGGGTATGCATGTTAGAATGATTTTTAATGAGCAAAGTACATCAGGTTGGTGCAACATAACCTCTTTTATTTCTACTTTGTTTATCCTCATTTCCTTCCAAATCTCTATTGATTTCCTTTATTAAATTATATGCTGTAGGAAATTAGATCTTTTATTTTTGTGATGCGAGATGTTATCATTTTAGAATGAAAAGCCATGCTGTATTTTGAAGACAAAGATCTGGAAATAGAATGCATTCCTATGAATTGAAGTTCAACACTCAGTCTTGAACTGTAGACATGCAACAGAGATAACAAAGCAAATACCATTTCTACTGAGGGAAACAAAGACAATATTTATTTGTTATGATCCTTAAAAAAACAATGAGGTGAAAAGTTTAAAGAGTAAATATGGTAAAAGCAAGTATGCTTCACAAATAATAGAAATTTATAAAATATATAGTGTTGGTATAAACTAGATTTAGCTACATTTCCTATTTTTGAAAAATTTCTTTTAGGGTTATTATTTTATATTTTTTAATACTCTAAAATGCTGCTTACTTTTTAAATAGAGTTATATGCAAGATATACATACATACATACATACATACATACATACATACATACATACATTGATAAATTAAATCTATAGATATCTAGAATATGATATATTGATGTATTTCTATTAATCTTCAATGTCATTAATGATAGTTTCTTTGATTTGCACGTGTGCACAAACACACATTCATGCAGTATTAGGCAGTTGTATTAACCTCTAAGCCACAAGCTCTCCTCCCTTATCAGCTGAGCCAGGGGAATGATTAGGTGTTTTTTTTCTTTTGTCAAAACACCTGGTGTGCCCAAATATTTGGGCTTAGAGGTTAATACAACTGCCTAATATGTAAAAATAGCCCAAGTATCAGCAAAAATGATACACACACACACACACACACACACGTATGTATGTATGTATGTATGTATATGTGTATGTGTATGTGTATGTGTATGTGTAGATGTAGATGTAGATGTAGATGTATATATATGCAAATCAAAGAAACTATCATTAATGACACTGGAGATTAATAGAAATACATGAATAGATATCATATCCTAGATTGAATTTATCTGTAGATTTAATTTATTTATCAATTATTTCTTTTTGTGGAATAGAAAAAAGCAAAGGCAATCTGCTGAATAGATGCTACCTCCAAACATCTTTTTTTGAGATAAAAAAAATGAAGCCCAGCCAGAGGACAGTGAACTCTCTGGAGTTGGCTTTCTTATCAGTCATTTAACCAGAGAAAATCCTGAGAACTAACAATGTCTGAAGGTAAGTCATTTCAAGGGGGCCTTGTAGATGGCTTTGATCAGAACCCATAAGAGTCCTCCACAAACAATAAAAGTGGAAACATTGCCAACACTCTGAAAGAAGTTTATTTAGAGGAGGTACTATAGGGAAAGGGAGCATGTTAAGGCAAGCTTATGCTGAGAACAGGATTGAGGCAGAGCAAAATGTGTTGCTACACTTATTTACACATTTGCTGTTCATAAATGGTCCTCTGCTTGATGGCCTTTCTGCATGGGGAAGAGTCCAGATGCCTGTCTAAATTAATGCTCATGGGAGGCCAGAGGTGTGTAGAACAGGGCTTCAATCATTAGAAAAGTAGTAGCTCTCAATTCTCATGCATTGTAGTCCTCTCATGCTACAATGCTCAAATACTCAAATGCCCATGACAACCCAGAATAAAATATTGTTTGTGTAGGATAAACTCACATAGGTGGCAGTGTCTAATGGAACAGTAAAATCTAGACCAGCCTGATACTGGAATAAGAAAACACCATGCAACGCCAAGGCTGTAGACTCAAGGGAATTTGAAAAAATAAAAAAATAAAGAAGGCAATGGGAAATTACAACTATATTGTTCCACCCAAACCTGCATGAATGTGTCTATAAAGTCACCCTAAGCTGTTCTTTATTTGAAGAATTTCCTTTAAAAAAATTGTATAGAAACAAAAGGCTATCTTCCTTTATGTCACTGAGACCTGTCTGGGTATGATGTGTAGCAGGGGCAACATTTATTCATCTCATCTTGGACAGATATTGAGTGTAATCCCAGAAAAACTATAGAAGGGTAGAGTTGAGAGTTTGCATGGCATTCTATCAACATACTGTTTGTCTCACCAAGACACTCATCTATTGAGGTGTTACCCAAAGGATTTTGTTCCTGGTATTGGACTGCAGAGACATACATGCGGTCTTATTAGTGCAATACTAATGTCTTTCTGCCTAAAAGTATATCATCTTTGAGTAATCCAAATCTGGGTCAGAATTCTTCACTCAAACAGAGTGTTATGGTCCATCAGCAGCCTGTGGAGTTGCAGCAGAGTTGGACAGCGAGGAGGTCGGAGAGGAACATGGGCCAGTTTTGGAGTCTGGGGAAGGCTCGGATGACGGCTCTGCATTGGAGTCAGAGAGAGGGCCAGGGCCATATGGGAGTTATGTGCTGCCTCTGGAGCCTCCAGAGTCAGACAACAGTGAGGCAGAGGAACAGGCTCCCACTGTTCCCAGTGTGTGCATGTGCAGAGCTGCCAGAAGGTAAGAACAGTTAAAGCAAAAGGGATGACTCGAGAGTAAGGTTTGGAGGTTATTGGCCCGTCCCATAGGACATAAAGGAGGACCAAAGGTGCATGAGCCTTTGCAGGAAGCAACTTCATTCATGATGGTCAGTTTACCTTCTTGAAAGTATGTTTGGACTCTGCTCCATGTGGCCTTCCCAAGCTAATTGCCAATTAAGTCTTTGGAAGTATTTTCAAAGAAGATAAAGGTGGGTGCTTATCAGCCTTACCCCGAAGGAGTTTGGCAGCCTGCTGTAGAATTCTTTACTACTATTTGGAACTCATTACAGGCTGTGAATGAATATAATTCGTAGCCTTTGAAATAAAAAGAGGGTTTTTGGACTTAATCAGGTGCGTTTTACTGTATCAGGAAGCCTAGGACAGAATACATAGTTTGAGACTTCATGATTCCTATGATAACCGTGGGGAAAATTTTAGAAGAGGGGTGACAAACTCATGTCATCATAGCAGTGTCATGTGACATATCAGAACTTTTTTCCCCTTCACTAAACCAGACATGGGCATGGTCAATGTATGACGCATCCGGTCGACAGGCTGGGAATTTCACAGCCCTGTCATAGAACAATGCAGACAAAATGCATACAGCTGAGAATTAATCTCTGACAGAAGAAAAATGTACCAATGATTGACAGGCTGAGAATCATCCCATTACCTTGAGAGTCACCTGCGGCTGTGATTTGAACTGGCTCTGGATGATCCCTTCTATCAGGGAGGAGGACGAATTCAAATCACCCTCCTTTGAAGGCTTGCAGAATCAATGACTTTTGAATGATTTAGGTGGTGATCTGCTGAGGCTCTGGTTCTGTGGAATAATGAGATGAGAATGGCTTTGATACTATCGCTCCTGAGTAACTTTACGGTTGCAAGAAGGCAAGCTCCATGTTTTATGAACAACTTGGGAATGAAGCAAACTATTATATTGCTGGAACATAGTCTGTATAAATCTTGCAATGAATACAGCAGAGCACAGGTCAGAGCCTATAACTGTATCTATTGTGTATCTCCAGCAATGGAGGCAAGATAATTTTCTTTTCCATCATCATTACTTCCTCATTAAATCACCCAGCAGAGATTTTCTCAGTCAGTAGACTCCTGAAAGACTAGTCTTAAAACCAATTCGGTACCTTACAGTAATTGGTTTGTGAAACACTTTGAGAGTAAAGTGAATTAAAGACCACAAGAATTGCAGAATCTATTGCACATCCCATCTGTAACTGGATCTGTTTCCTTGATTGCTGGACCCACCGAATGGGCAATATATAAGGAAGTCATGCTTTTAATCTAGTTAAAAATATTAGCCAACATACTTGGATGTAACTATGCACCTACATTTATCCTTGAAGTAATCAGCCTTGTACTGATGGACTGTACTGGGAGAGAGGCAGCGGGAGTGCTACTATGCTGATCCTCCTACATTGTTCACTATTAAGTATTTTAACAGTAATCATTGTAGGATATTGCTGAAGTTTGGGTGGGATATTAGAAAACAGTGTTGCAGTCCTTCCATTGATGTGGAGGTTTGCATTCAGTCTCACGGTACTGGCGTCATGGGGGTACTGAGGGTTCTATAATTCTCTTCCAATCCGTCCCATCATTTAGGGATTTGGCGTGTCCTGTCTCTGTTTTCAGTCTCAATAGAGAGAATTTTGATAGTTGCTTTGGATAATGAGAAATTGGATGAATAGATACCTAACATGAAGACTTTCTTGGAGTACAATCTATCACTAGATTTACAGTTGGACCCTTTAAAATGGCAACTCTATCAGAACAGAACAATCTTATCTCACCATACCACATCCAAATAACTTCACAGTTGGATTACTGCAGTGGGCTATTCTTGAAGACAGTTTGGGAACTGAAAATGGCATTGAGTGTAGTTGTACAATTGTAAAGAAAATGGATAAGGCTAGTTCTGGAAGCAATGCACTTTCAGCCTTACATGTTAGTTGATGAAGCCTATTTAAGTCCCAGTATTTAAAAGGTCACCTTCATTTATGTCATTCAATGTAACATGTACATCAATTTCATTTGGGAGATTCTCACAGGATGAAGGCCGAGACAATATACCACTGGATCATGGAACTTTCTCCCAAGGGAATTTTCCTCCAAGAGAAAAATGGCTAGTACTCACACTTTTTCCCTCTCTCAGACATTTTGTTAAACCAGTTTTTTGTAATAGCAATAGCAGTTAGACTTATATACCGCTTCCTAGGGCTTTCAGCCCTCTCTAAGCAGTTTACAGAGTCAGCATATTGCCCCCAACAATCCGGGTCCTCATTTTACCCACCTCGGAAGGATGGAAGGCTGAGTCAACCCTGAGCTGGTGAGATTTGAACAGCCGAACTGCAGAACTGCAGTCAGCTGAAGTAGCCTGCAGTGCTGCATTTAGCCACTGCACCACCTCGGTTCCTCCGTTATTGTAGAATAACAAAGTCTCAGGATGCTAGAGCATTTTTTTAAATGAATTTTTGATTTCATCTTTCTGTGGTCTTACAGATGATATTTTATTTTGGGGAAGTTTATGTTTTATAGAAAAACATTCTTTATTTATTTTGTAGGCCATTTTGAGATGCTCCAATGGTAGCATCAAATGAAAATGTTAAGGATAGATGATCAATTACATAACATTTTGAATCATATTCTTTTCAATGTTTGGCTACAATATAATTTACCTTTGGATAGAAATAATTAAATAATAATAGCTTTATTGTTCTTTTATATGCTTGCACTTTGGAACAGATGAGTAGTATAAATTCATCTTCAGGAAATGCATTTCAGAAGCTCATTTCTTTTAATTTCCCTTGTGCAAAAATATTTATTATTTTCAGTATCAGAGCAATGTCACCCCATTTCAAAATCCCTAGTAGATATGCCCTGGAGTGCAATAATAATATAAAATTGATGCTGGTACCTATATAGACACGGTAGGGTGGGATATCATTCATTGTGTAGAGGTCCCAGTAAGTAGTTTATTAACTTGCCCTCTGAGACTCCTTAATGGGGTTAATTATTTAGCTACCTTAATTTACAATAGATCTATGTCTTTTCCTTGCGGCACATTAACTGAAAAGAAGTGAGCAAATTCTATGAAATATTCATTCACTCAACTACCACAGATGTTTGTAGAAGATTGTAAATTGTGTGTGTTTGTGTGTATGTGTGTGTATGTGTGTTCCAG
The DNA here is from genome assembly GCF_051295495.1 of Thamnophis sirtalis. NCBI lineage: Eukaryota > Metazoa > Chordata > Lepidosauria > Squamata > Natricidae > Thamnophis > Thamnophis sirtalis. Next base: position 56,517,348 of record NW_028261383.1, on the reverse strand, counting down.
CATAACTCTGGAATGCCTTGAGCAGTTTCAATCAAACGTGGTACACAGATGACTTACTCTCTGGAAAAAAATACTGTGGGGGTAAGACAACTCTAACAGGGTGTGTGTGTTCTGTTAAGATACAGACTGTTGTGCCTTAAAATGCCTTTGACTGTGCTGCCATAAAATAGCTTCTACTGTACAGTGCAGTGGAGTTGCCATGGTAATGGCTTCACAGTACTCCACAAGGGGACTTCCTCTGGTAAGGGAAAAAATCTAACATTAGAAATTACGTTTGGTCCAGAAATTTTTCTCCTATAAATAAATACCCCGACAACACCTGAGTATCAGCCCTCCTATATAAAAAGAATAAATACTATGGATTTTGGAATACATTATTCTTGAAAAGTGAGTTCTAGGGTTGCTTTCATATCTCCATTATTATACGTAAAATTCAAATTTTCAAAATTCAAGTAATCTGTTTTTCAGATTACTTTCTCTGCAGTTGTGGCCATAAGAGAAGCAGAATCATAATCACTCATGAAATAAATCATAATCCAATGAAAATGAAACTTGGTCTTCCAGGTGGAACTCAGCTGCTAGTGAGACTCTGTTGCAATTTGTACAATTAAGGATGACATTCATAGTTTCATTCATCGACTTCTCCTGCCATTGGGCCATGCCAATTTTTTTTTATATTTTCTGTTGATTCAACAACCAAACTATAACTAAATTAATCAACAGGGATTACTAAAGGACAAGTGTGTCTTCTTACATATAATTTTCTGTGTTTTGGTACACCTCTGAAAACTCGTTGGGGCCAGGCAGACATGACTAAGTATGCCAAAGAGGACTTGGGAATCTCCAACTAAGCATAAAGCAAAGGTTGACTGGGAAGTTCTCTGCTTGAGAGGCTGCAAATTTAGTGCCTTGCAGAGTTGGCAATGTTGATTATGGGATTATCTTTGAATCAGGGGTAAATGTTCTGGCTTGATATAATGCAATTTTCTGGGACCCTCGTCCTAGGATTGCAATAAATGCTGACAAGAAAGAGCAAAGAGATGTAATGTACAAAATATAAATTTTAAAATGTCATTAGTGTGCCTTAAAAAAAATGTAGAAAGGCAATTTATTAATACACCCACAATGAGAATAAAATAGCAATACCTTTCATATTCTCTTCATGTACTTTTTAATAATCTGCTAAAGTATATCTCAGTTGATTTTAAGAGACAGTGTGCCTAATCACTGTGTTCAGTGAATGTATAAATTCAGTTTCAGTTGTTAAGGTGCACCAATTAGTTTTATTATTCAGAGAATAGTTGCCATTCTTCCTCAAATACTAAAAGGAATGTAACCTGTTCAAAGGTGTGTGGCAAAGTTCTATTACTCTTACAGCATAATTGTTCTCTTTATTTATTTATTTTAAATCTTGAAAATTCTTTTCTATTTGTTGAAAAGAGACAATGAGCAGAGCTATAGGGCAACATCAGTTCTGCAGAACGCTAAGCATTTGCTGAAAAACCCAAAATTGTTTTCTTTGTTATGCCCACTGCTAACTTCCAGGTAAAACAACTGGACAGTTGTAGACCAAATCTTACATTTCCTCTGCTCTTCCTCCTTTTCTTCTTAAATGATTTTTGTGGAACAAGAATATTAATGGTGCGTATAATGTGGCTCGATTAAAAACTTCAGAAACCTTAGTTGCTGATGTTGCTATTTAAGAAAAGAAAAAACCAACCCAGTTAAAGATGAAATGAACCTACTACACCTTAATAGCTTAGGCATTGTTGAATAAAAATAGAGAAGAATTGGACACTGTCAAGAAGAAGTTAATATTATTTAGTATTCAAGATGTGAAAACTTGTATCTTATTAATAAATCTTATAAATCAATAAAAAAACTGTTAAACCAAAGATGTGAAGCCAAAAAGGAAATAGTGTTGCCTTTGTGGTCATCAAGCAAGTACCTAGGTACTATGTAATCAAAAACTGAATATTATTAATTAGATTTCATGGGAAATCCTTTAATATTACATTCAGACCAAGTTATTCTTTAATCTCTGCATAAGAAGGGAAAGTTAATGATTTTTATGATCAAGCTGAATCCGAAATCAACAGAATATGCACGCACAGTACTCTGCTTGTGGCTGGAGACAGACAAGCTAAAGTTAGAAATAAGAAGAAAAGCAAATTTTGACTGTACAGCCTAAATAACAGAAATGAAGCAGGAAAAAGAATGATCACTTTCTACCAATCCAAGGATATCTTCCTTGCTGAGCCTCTCAGCAACCCAAAGAAGGCCGATATACATCGATATCATCAGATAGAATACACAGAAATCAAGCCGACAATATTACCGTACAAGGAGATGGAAGAACTCGATTATAACAGCAAAAGCATGGTTTGCACCTGACTGTTTGGGCTTTTATGTGAGATCTGTCAGCAGCTCTTTCAACCAAACGTATCTTTTCTTGGCACATCTATGGAGGGCAGCCACATGACCCCAGGTAAAGATGCAACAGAGTTTTCTTTGCTTTGAATCTAAAGCAAAAGCATAGCCTTAGGTTGTTTTAAAATTGCACTTATTTTTATCTGTTTTTTAAAAAACCAGTCCTCTGTAGTCTCTTCTTATCTGGCACTTCCTCCTGAATTAATCTGTTTCTATCTGGATCTTCCCAGAGAAACCTGATGGTTGCAGTAGTATAGATTTTATTTTGTTCATGCTATTTTCGGTATGCTATTATAGATCTGAAAATGTGTAAAGTTTAGCATTCAACTAGATCAACTTAGCTGGTAAAATCATAGAGGGAACGAAGATAAAGTAAAATACCAATTAAAATCAAATTGCTGGTTATTTTACCGTTCATGATTTTGTATATGGTAAGTCAACCTTCCTGCTCCTGTGAAGGGTTCAGATGTCTGGATTTCATGTCCTGGGTTCTGACCCAGCCTTAGCAAGTAATGATAAGCCACTGACTCATGAGTAAAAACTAACCCCTTTCCAAACAGGGTAGCAATAATTTTTTTTTAAATTCACGTGGACAAACAAAAACCAAATGTAATTAGTCCCAACAAACCTGGGTTTATCCAAGAAATCTGAATTGCTTGCTGCATACTAGAAATGAACATTTGTCTTTGACAACTGGCCACTCCCAAACCCCTCCTATTTATTTCCCAGCCAGGGAGTGGCTGGGTATCATCTGTGTCTGCCTCTCCCTGAGAGCCGGCTTATGCTTTCCTTTGCTCTCCTCTCTTTTGCTCTCTGCACATATGCGTATCGGGGATGGGGCCCATCTGTTCCTCTGCCTCACTCAGCTCAGAGCCCATCTGGGGGAGGACAGAAGGGCCCGTCTCAGCCTCTGTGTCTATACTGTTTCCTTATCAGAGTCTTCCAAAGGCTCTGAAGCTGGCTCAGGCTTCTCCTTCCACCATCTCCTCATCTAACTTTGCAGCTAGGTTTCCTGGCAGCCGCGAGGCCACAACAGACTACTCAGAAATTGTCATATTGGGTGGGGACTGCCACACTTCTGGAGTACACTCAGAATCAGGAAAGCTGTTCTGCTTTTCTACATGTTCTTCATTGCTATCTTTAATAGCAATAGCATAAACTGACATTTGTACAAATAGCCATTGATCTGTCTTGAGATTGAACCTAACAATTCTTCTGGGATTATTATATATTGCAAATTTTACCTGTGAGCATGATATTGTTTTCAATATATCCTTTTAAAAATTCATTCTCATTTGCTCGTTGCCCTCTTTTACTATGTTTTATGTAGCATGACAACCTTCATTAGCTGGAAAGTGTACACCATTTTTCTGGATTGAATTGTATTGTTTTCCCCCCATTTTTTAAAAAAAAATGTCATTAGGGGATAGCATCTTCAGACAATATTTGCAAGCAGTTGCATTAAACAAATGATAGGTAAAGGAATTATGTTCACTTGCCATGTCTCTTATAGCACAATTTGCCCATTTTAAATATGTATTTGATTATTTTACTTCATTTCTATACTTTCAAATCACAAGACTCACAGCAGTTGTAGCCATGAAAGATTTTTTTAAAAACCAAACCAGTTAAAAATACCAGTGCACAGCCAAAGAGAAAGTAACACTAATCAAGACATACTACAATAGTACCTACTCAGTGGGCAACATCAGCTCTCAAAAGGTCTACATAATTACTCATTCTGGAGGATTTCTAAAAAGAGATTTGAATTGATGTCAATCTGATCTCCAGCTGCGGATAATTCCACTATCTACAAATTCTATATAATAAAACATAATCTCTGGATCCCCACATATTTCACTTCAATTTTGTGTACCTGCAGCATTCCCAACCAGGAAAACTAAACAGGACAAGTGCAGGTAGTTGGTTCTACCTGCATTTATGTGGGCAATAAACCATTTGAAGATTTTAAACCCCAAATCAGTATTTTGAATGATGCAATGAAATCTACTGAAAAGGAATATAGCAAAGCAACACCTGTAACACATAAGTTAAAATTTTATTTATTTATGCATTCACTTTTTATAACTGTCCAAATTCAATGGACAATGCCTTGTAGTTCTCATCCACACAGAATATGCTATAGTCTACCTCGCCATAGGGACCTGCTTGAAGTTGCTTTTGGAAATAATTGAGTTATGCAGTTATGGACAATGTTTGATTTTTTTTAAAGTATTAAACTAAATTTCTCAAATACAAGTGCTCCTATTTTGGTTTTGGTAGCTCCTGTTGGCCACCCAGAAAATATAACATAGCTTCTTCTGGCTCCTTTACTTCTTAAACACTATTGCCCTGTCCTAGCTTCCTTCTATTTATCCCTTCTTAGCTTACCCAAGTCCATTATTTGCTCTTTGTCTTGGGGACCACTGACACTTCTGTTTCATTGGCAGCTGACTTTGAGCTGCTGGTGAGCTCCTCGCTGGGCTCCAAGCAAGGTTGCTGCTACTTTATTGAAGATCTTGTTCCAACAGTTGTGGCAAAATGGTATCTCCACTTCCTTTGTTGTTGCTTTCTTCATTTCCTTGTCTTGTCTCCTAACCAATTAACCCTTTCTTCAATTATTCCTATCTTCCATCTCAAGAACTCAGAATGGAACCAAATGGGGTTTCCCATACAAAAGCCAGAGTATGGATAACTGAATCAGCAATGGACACACTACATCCACTAAAAGACTAGGCAGGTACAAATTGATAGCGACCAAAGATTTTATATACTATATATCTATATATAAATCAAAGTATCATTCTTTACAAATTAAGAATACATACATTTTTAATATACTAGCAGAAGTTTTCAATAAGCTAAAGAAATTATATATACATTAATATTAACTGTCTATTGCAGGGGTGTCAAACTGATGGCCCATGGGCCGGATGTGCCATGCCCACCCCAAGTTTAGCGGAGGTGGAAAAAGTCATGATACATCAGGCGATGATGATGTGATAACATGAGTTTGAAACCCCTGGTCTATTGTATCTCATTTATAATATTTTTTTTAAAAAAAGAAAATATGTTATAAGGTGGAGAACTCCCTAAATTTTGCCCGTATTTGCTTGGAAAATGTTTTTTTTAATTCCTGCTTGAAAGACATCATTGTTTTAGCAATAAGCACCTAATTTGAATGTTGACAGCAGTACAATCTCTTCTCCAACAATCAAGTGTAGCTTTCACTTTTGTAAGGATATGGTAAGCCTCATGCCTGAAAAATCTTTAATTTCTGATGCCTTGGTATATTTCAAATACCAAGAATCAGGTCAAGAAAACTGATGTATCTTAAAATATAGTGATCAGTCCAGAGATATAGTAACATTTATTTTCATTTCAGTTGGAAAAATGCCAATATTAGAGTAATTTATCCTAGCTTCCGAGATTCATCTCGGGGGAATGCAACCAACTTATGAGCTAAGAATACTCTGCTTTACATAGCTTATTTCTCCAAGGTCTTCTGTTCATTTTCCCAGTGCATACTCTTGTACTTTATTTAAATGTGATTTTAAGAATAACGAGAGTTTATAAGAGCCAAAATTGTGGCCTTTTACCAAATGTCATAGTTTTACAAGCAGAGCAGCATAAGTGTCTTAATCGTGCAAGAGATTGGCATGTAAAATATAATCTACATTGTCAAAAATGTAAAGTAAAAGGAGATGAAATATGAGTCAATATTTTGAGTTCAGAACCTTTTTTTTAATGTTAACAGCCCTATTAAAACATGTTCTTAGTTTCAAAACTATGAATAAGTTTTGTTCATGCTGAGAATGTGGCACAGTTATATAATGTTTAATATCTTTTACATTCAATGTATTGCCTATACATAATGTACATAAAATTTTCCATAGTTTCATGATTTTATTATCCTGGATGCAACATAATTCAGAGTTCGTGCTAGTAAATTCAGCTGAATAATGAACAGGATTATTAAAAACATGGTATTCAGGAAATATTTTCCTCCTGCATTAGAGAATTTTTAAAAAATTACTACTGAAATTCTGTCTGAGGCCTAGACTGCATCTTTCATTTCTGTGAAAAATCCATACACCAACTCAAAAGCAATTATTTTCTTAAAGTATGAAGGATTATAAGAACATGTGAAAAACAAATCTTGACATGTGCAGAGTTGTTAAAAATCAATATAGCTGTAGTACAGTTAAATGAACCACCTTGATTCAGAAATTTCTCTTCACTCTTGCCCTGTTATCAAGTCAAGACTTTTTATAAAATATTTGTGTCCATGTCTAAGTGTGCTGTACAACAATATAATTTTTACTGGGCAAAATTTAACTTAACAAGTTAGTATATAGTGGAGGACTTTAGCTCATTTCTTCCTTTTTGACATGAAGCTACAGAAGAATTTGGAAACCAAGACATTATTGAGGAGAATATGGAGCCAGTTATATAAAGGGACTCATCTCCTTTGTTATTCTTGCCATCTCAAAAAAGTTTCAGGCACACGAAATGCTTCTTGTTCAAAGTTAGAAGTGTCTAAAGTTCTTGGGAGCCAAAGGAAAATGAAAAAAAAAAACTAAGAAGTAAACAGCTGTTGGGTGAGGAATGGAAACCTATTGATCTTCAGAAGGGGTAGGCAAAATGCAGAAAAAGGTAAATTTTAGAAAGCAGTGTCTTTAGTGCATATTTTCATATCTTATTTTCCCCCTCTAGTTTTCTTGCTTGAACCAATATTGATAACCAAGAATTTGACCCTTGGTTAGGATTGCAGAATACAGATTAATAGAGTCAAAAAGGGTCTTGGAGGTCTTCTAATCCAAACCGCTACTCAAGCAAGAAATACCATTTCAGACAAGTGGCTGCCAGTCTCTTCTTAAAAGTCCCCAGTGATGAAGCACCCACAACTTCTGAAGACAAGTTGTTTCACTGGTTAATTGTTCTTAGTTAGGAAATTTCTCATTAGTTCTAGGTTGCTTTTCTCCTTGATTAGTTTGACCCCCTTTTTCTATATGGCAGCTCCTCAAATATTGGAACACTGCTATCATGTCATCCCTGTGGTCCTTCTTTAGACTAGATATACCCAATTCCTGCAGCCATTCTACATATGTTTTAGTCTCAGGCCCTTAATCATATTAGCTGCTCTGTCTGTCTGTCTGTCTGTCTGTCTGTCTGTCTGTCTGTCTGTCTGTCAGTCTGTCAGTCTGTCTGTCTGTCTGTCTGTCTGTCTGTCTGTCTGTCTGTCTATCTATCTATCTATCTATCTATCTATCTATCTATCTATCTATCTATCTATCTATCTATCTATCTATCTATCTAAACACACAGAGACACCTTGAGGGGAAACAGAGACAGATGGTATACATAAACAACCTATTTGGTTACCCAGAGGAAAATGCAAAGGCTTCATCATGCCAGTCATGATAAAGAATGCCTATGCCCTGCATGCTTTCCCAACTTCTTTCAATCTCATGTTTCTTATTACCTTCTACTTTTGGTATCTTATAGTATTTACTATTGGAATCTTATGATTATATTTACTTTGATGTTTGCATGTTCATTGAGAACCTATGTACCAGACACAAATTCCTTATATGTCCAATCACACTTGGCCAATAAACCATTCCATTCCATTCATCAGTATAAAGGCTGGACTGGTGTAGGTAGGGATATTTTGGTGTAATTTTTTTTGTAATTGTGATATATTCTGGTTTTAAATTCACATCTAATTTCAAAAGGGTGGAAACGCTAATTAATTTACAGTGTACTGAATGCCTTTGACATTTTTATTAGGGTTTTCTTTTTAAAGAATGTATATTTTCATATTTATTCACACTGATATATGTATATCTCCTGCTGAGAACAATGCTACACCTAATTTGCTCCAGTAAATTAGCCCAATTAAAAATAACTCAACAAAATTGATACTGAATCTTCAATTACATCTTCAGTGAGAAGACAACGCACCACATGCAGCAGTGACTGGCTCATTGTTTGTCCTCTGAAACTCTTTTTAAGAACAATTTGTAGCTGTAAGGTTTTTTTTCATAAATTCTTTACAGCCTTATTGATCTTCTGAACCACATATTACTCATTTTGTGTCCTCCTGTTCAGTGACCTATACTTCATATTCAATCTGTTATTCTTCTCACCAATGCTCCACAAATATTCTCTAAATGTTAAAGAAAATTCACAGGAATTTTCTTTAGAAAAGTAAAGAAAAAGAATGTTCTTTCCCAGATGTCCTGTTGTAAATGGGAATAAAATGGTTAAAAATCTTCTATAATTTTAGATTTTTACTTTGTTTATTAATTAAAATGATAATTTATCTGGATAAATTGTAAATTAATTATTACTCTGAATGTTTGCTGCAGTTTTACGTTCTAAGTGCTGTAAGCTACCTAAACTCTAGTTAGTTTCTATTAGTGGAGAAAGTTCATAGATACATAAATAAATATAGAGAACATTTCAAATGTAAATTTACCACCCATACACATTTAAAGTGCACTACCAAACTTATGAGATTCTCCCACTCCGACCTAATACATATGAAATATATGTACTACATACACTCTTGTGACATATCAAACTGAATTGACCCTGAAGGGCAACAGGGAGAAGACTCAGTCAAAAATGTGTGGCCCAGGTAAGCATTGATAATATATCAGAGATAGTATGGATAACATGCTATCCTAGTAAAAAGTGATAAATAACACTAAGGTTACAAGGGTGGGTATGTCTAAAATATTCTGACATCATACTGTAGTTTCTTTAATGAGTGCCTTTGGTTTTTCGCTTTTACTTTTCTGTGCCTTGCCATGTAATAGGAGAAAGGTATATAAGCTCTTCTTCTGCTTTTGCTATTGGCTCCTAAACAAAGTATTAAAGCTTTTCTGGGAGTCCAGTATATACTGTATTACTGCTTGCATGCAAGCAAATGAAATTATGTTGTATTTTCAAAGAGATTTGGTTGCTTTAGGTGATCTGGGTTTTCGCCAACACAAAGAGAATAAAGTAACAGGTAATTCAGCCCTTCATTTTATTTAGAAGTGCTTTTTGACACACATACACAGACTCACTCAGTAGAGACTCTTTATTGCAAATCCTCTTCCCAATAAAAGCCTGGTGGATTTGTGTCACATCTTTGAGACTGAGAAGGCCTAAACTAGCTATTTGTCATTAAAAAAGAATAACTATTGTGGTTATTAGAGGGTATCTTAAAGCTCTGTGACAATCAATTAGGCAAATGTTTGTAAGGGTGGAGGTGCTGATTCAGCTGAGAAGAAACTGTGGTTCTGAAATATCCAGCAGTGATCTGTTGCCTATTGTATCTCAAAACATTTGAGATGCTAATACTGCATCTGTTTGTCACTTCACTCTACATCTCAGATACTATAGTGCAGAAGGGGATCACCATATCCAAGCTGCAGAAACCTAGATGACCCTTAGATAACAACACAAAATTTAAACATTTTTGCTACCATCTAATAGGAGGTTAGGTCCCTTGACAGAACTTCTGTCATTTTTCCATGCTAGCTCAATTGGTATGAATTTGGATTTTGATTGGCCTTGGAGAGGATTCACCATTATTTAGAATGTGAGAAACAAATGAATAAAAAGCTAAAGCTTTTGATTTAAAATTAAAATGAATGACAATTTCAGAAAAATGAGCACATTTTAGGAAATGAAACACCATCACCTATAATATGTGCATGGCCATGACACTTCTAACTGTTGAGCTCATCAATGTAACATAGAATGCATAAAGGGAGTAAGAAATAGCCCTAGAAATAAATTAAATCATGAGATTAAAAAAAAAGGAACCACGACTAAAACTAGTTTATAACAATATCATTTACCTGGTGGTGCAGTGGTTGAAATGCAGTATTGCAGGCTACTTCTGCGGACTGCTGGCTGCCATCAGTTTGGCAGTTCGAATCTCACAAGATTCAAGGTTGACTCAGCCTTCCATCCTTTTGAGGTCGGTAAAATGAGGACCCAAATTGTTGGGGCCAATATGCTGAACTCTGTAAAGCACTGTCAGTATATAAGTCTAAGTGATACTGCTATTACAAACTATCTTACTCTCACAATGTCCATAAACCACTTTGTACATTGCCTGTTTTTCTTTAGATGTGTCACACCTTTTTTTGTGATGACATCAGTTTCTTTCAACCATGTTTTTTTTCCTTCTCCTTGTCATGTCCTTGATCTGTTCACTCTTCAAAATACAAGCAAAAGGCTAATTTTAGGGAAGGAGTGTCTTATTTTTGTGACTGCCCATTTCATTTGGAAGTATTCATCACAGTTATTGATGTTATTTGCATAGGATTGTAAGTCCCTGCACATTTTACTATAATCTGGTACTTTAAGATTTCAGTGTGTTTATTCTGCATTTGATTCTCTCTCTCTCTCTCTCTCTCTCTCTCTCTCTCTCTCTCTCTCTCTCTCTCTCTCTCTCTCTCTCTCTCTCTCTCTCTCTCTCTCTCCTCCCTCCCTCCCTCCCTCCCACCCCCCTCTCTCTTTCTCCTTCTATATATCCAATCTGATTTAACATATTTCATTTAGAATAGTCACCTATTATGCCATTCAATTCACTTCTGTTCAACATCCATTCCTACTTGAGCCTGTTTGTAACTCTGGTGGGAGTTTAGTTGAACCTTCCAGGGTTGTGGCTTTACTGTCAGAAAAATTCCAAAAAGCAATGGCAATCCACTTCTATGTTTACTAAGAAAACTATACAGATATGACATATAGCCATCCAAATTCAGTCGTGATGCAAGGGAAACAATGGGCTTCAGAGTACTTAAGGTATATATCAGAGGCAGGGAAAATTTTGAATTCTGGGCAAACAATTAATGCAATTGTTTCCATGTCAGCTACTTTAATACACTCTAAGGGAAAGATCTTTATCAAATCAGAATGCAGCCTTAATAAGTATATATTGCTATATATCAATGTCAATAAATGATACAAAGGTAAAGATAAAGTAATATAACTCAGTTAATCAAAATACCAGCTTTTCCCATGTAATTAAACTTCTGAAATCTGATTTGTCCAATGTCTCTGTTGAATTCAGTCCTGCCAATTAAATTAGTAACCCTCGTGTCACTAATTACCAGAATTTTACAGAGGATGAACATTTCTAATTAGTTCTGTATTGCACATGCTTCCAATTCACAAACTCCTTCTGATGAATGGTGAACAGCTGTTACCGATAACACCAGAAGAGCAATGTGTTGCTCTTCTTTCTCATTTCAAATTGTATTCTTGTGAAATTCTGCATTTGGGTGAGATGAGAAGAAAAAAGAGATCAAGAATTATTTAGGCATGTTAATCTCAATCAAGAATAATGCAAGAAAATAAAAATATTGGCAGGGAAAAAAGGTCATTCAGGTTTATTGTATTTCTTACCGTTCAAAGTAGAGAAATGATAAATAAATTGAAATTGCTAATAACTATATTTATGGATTTTACACATTATGGAATGAGATGTCCTAAGGAGCCATTGTGGCACAGTGGTTAGAATGTAGTATTGCAGGTTCACTCTGTCCACTGCCAGGAGTTTGATTTTTTAAATCCAGTGTAGTAAACAATATGATCTTCTGTCTTCCAACCTTCTGAGATCAGTAAAATGAAGACTCAGATTGTTGGGAGAAATATCCTGAATCTGTAAACTGCTTAGAGAGAGCTGTAAACACTATGAAGTGGTATATACGTCAATGCTAGAGCACCAAACACTCCACTGTTCAACCATGAACTACATATCATCTCTTCTATATATTGTGAAAACTAAAATGATGATATAAACATATTTAGTAGCTGATTACATTGCCCAGAATTTTAAAATTAAAAAATGTATTAATTCCAAAGCTCCATACAACCCAAATATTACCTTTTAATGTTTCTCTTCTGCTGGTTTACTAATGACCTGAATCAGTTTCATCCAGCTTGCATTAACATCAGCAAATATATTTAAGAAATTGATAAATCATAGCATACAATTTTTACTGTGCTGGTTTGGCACATTTCCATTTCTTTTCTTAAACAATAGAGTTCTAGAAGAAACAAAGATGGTGAAGTGATGTTTTATTTATGTGGTGCTTAAGCACTAATACTTGGAAGATTGGTAGAGCACTAGAAAAAGATTCTTTAAATGGGTAGTGTAATTGGATGGCATAAAAATGTCAGGTTATCAGTACATTATACTAACTGGATTGTTGATAATGTTTCTTAGACATATTCTCTAAATCCAAATGCAGTAAGGAATAATATAAAAATATTTTTGGTGACAAGTTTAAAAGTTTAGTGTTCATCTGAAGAGTGATTAAAATCAAACTATCCCACTGGGAGGGATTTTATCGCAAATATTGTCAATTACAGTACCATGAGTTAAAGAACCAAGAGCTAAAGATCTAAAGAGCTAAAGCTAAAGATACTTGGGAAATCTATCAAATTTTCATATTGTATTGTGGCCCAGCAGGCGCCGTTGGAGCTGCCACCAGACTCCGACAGCGAGGGGCCCTATGAGTCGGCTCTGGAGGATGTGGAAGACCCTGGACAGAGTTCTGACTCCAAGCAGGGTGCAGAGAGGCTGGTTGGCCACCAGGAGGCACCTGAGCCTTGGACCAGTGGGGAGGAGACAAGGGAGAATGAGCCAGTTGCCAGTAGTGAGTTGTTCCTGGATGCACGCCATCAAAGAGCTAGTAGGCATCAGGAACAATTACGCAATTACAGGAGGTAATTGCACTCAGCTGGTGGTCATTAGGCTCTTCTCCAGACTATAAAAAGGCTACCTGTGCACACACCCCTCTTTGCAGAAGTCAACACAGTGATTAAAAGTGGGAGAACTTTTGAACTTAGCTTGGCAGGCTGGATTGCTGCCAGGGTTTGTCTGAATTGCTGCCAAGGTCCTTATCTGTTTGTTCTGCTTGGCTTTCAGCCACCGAGGTTTTAGTGTCTTGCTATTAAAGTACATTCCAGTTAAGCTTGTCTCGGCATTCGTTACTGGACAGAGGAGGGGGTCAGAACAGTATTGTATATAATTTTACTTGTGCCACAAAATCCAACAGATCATTCAAGGGTGCTTACAGATATACATTTAAATATTGTAATATTAAGATATAATTTCAATAGTCAGAAAGGATAGGTGTTGTTGCTGTCCACAAACCAAAATGTTGAGCAAGAATGTTATTTTTCTGATGAACTCAGGTTTTTAATTTGCTTTGGTCCCATCAACTCCAATCAGGACAGTTAAACAAGTCTTTTGTTGTTGATTTTGCATTGCAATATTTTTTATGTATTTATTGTAGTTTAATAAAAAAACAACATGTTTCACATATGCTGCCTTTAAAAATATAAAAACCAAATTACCTGTTCAAACATAAAAATAAAATAAAAATTTCAGAATCTGATTTAATCATGTTCATTAAATGCAGTTTGTGGCTAATTCTAGGATTAGGATAATATCCCCAGCAATTTGTTATGTTCTTTCCTGAAATTTTTGCCTTTCTTGGTTTTAACTACTTTTCTTTTCTTGGCAAGTCTACATTTTTTCTGACATCCAGCTTACTTTCTTCTGTTTCTTGATCTTTGACAGTCTCTTTTCACATTCATCTTTAACAGCCCATTTATTTCACTCTTCGGTTCCTCTGGCTCCTTATCAATCAGATTCAGGACTTCAAAGTGCTTCCTAATACTCTCCTGGGAAATGGTGGTTAGATGTTCAAGAACATATGGTGGAAACTGGCTGGCTTTGTTCTTGCACTTTAGTTTGATTTGGAACTTGCATAGAGACAGTTTTTGATCTGATCCACAAACAGGTACAGACCATGTTTTTGCTGTTATAACCGAGTTCTTCCAATCTTTGCATCAATAAGGTAGTCAAACTGATTTCTATGTACTTCATCCTGTGAGATCCATGTATATAGCTGTCATTTTGGTAATTGGAAGATTGTACTAGCAATGAATAAATCATTTGAGTGGCAGAAATTGCTAACTTATTCTCTTGCTTCATTTCCATTTCTTAGCTTATAAAAGCCAAGTCCATTTTCCTCTTTAGTATTTCCAATTTTTGAATTCCAATCTCTTGCTTCCATGTTCTGTTGATTTCAGATTAATTTGACTATAATACTTATTAATCTTCCCTTCTTCTACATCAGGGGCTGAAGCATAATTATCTGCAAAGTCTAATTGATCTTATTTGGTTATTGATCAATTATAGTACATTGCTTATAGTACATTGCTATACCTCTTCCTGTTATATCATCCCTGACTTTGAAAGCAACATTAGTTCTTCTTGTTTTTTAAAAAAATTTAGTGAAACACTATGATCTTCTGCCTTTCCAATTCCAGTCCATTTTTATTTATTAATGACTAAGATGTCAAAGCATAGTAGATTTATTTTGTCTTTCACTGTGTTGAGCTTTATTTTCATTTGATCTTTTAAAAGAAACATAATACTTCAGTTCCTAAACTTAAAACAGGCACTAATAGGCATCAAATGAAAGACAAATAGGATAATATGTCTTAATTCAGGAGTGTACATTTTCTTCTGCTTGAAAGTCACATGAGATTTTATGCCAAGAGTGCTATCTCCAAAGTGAATGGAAACAGTACCTATTTTTGGAGGTTTGGGAGAGCCACAAGGTATGAAATATATGCTTTAAATATTTTCAGGTCCTAAATACCAATTTTTCTGTAAAATTTCTCCAATTGCTAAATGCTACTTGATATTACTGGTATATGCATGCAAATCTTAATGCTCTCTTTTCAATGGTATACCAAGCAATCTTTTAATAAATGGTCAAATCTTGTGTAACTAAGTTACTGCTAGCTCTACTTCCAGCTTCACTTTTCTATGTTTAAAGGCTGACATATGTGTACAATAAAATATATATGAAACCCTGCTTTTAGACATCAGATAGATTGAAAGACACCATTTCTGTGGCTGCCCAGTTTCTATATCTGGGCAGCATAGAATAATCAAGTGAACATAGATGTCAAAACCAATACAAACACTATCAACTATAGAAGATCAGCTATTGGATATAGAGATTTATTGCACACTTCCAAATTGGAGCTCTATTCATTCTGCCCCAAACAGCTGAGGAATGAGTCAGATTTTTCACTACCCTTTTAAAGGTCTGTAGGGTGGGTCTAACTGTATGATGTATGGGCATGGTGGGAAGATTGATAACTACAGAAAAGAATGCCTCCCAAGTTCCATAAATTCCAGTGTTTCTGTCCTGTCCCACTCACACACGCACACACCACAGGTTTTAGAAATCTTTATTGAGGCTTCCCATACCCTGTATAGACTTCTCCAGAAATTCCCCATACTAACTAGTGCAAACCCCAAGGGTTGCAGGAAATACCCAGCACAAATCCACACGGCCAAAGGGTAAGTCCACAAGACTCATCCAAAGTTCAAGAGGTATGATCCAAAGTCTGAGGTACAGAATGCAGGTCCAGGAGCAAAGCAAAATTCATGGAGGCTGAAAAAATGCACAGCAAGGATATAGACAAGTTGTTCCCAACATCATTTCCCTCTATGCGCTAAATAGCTGCTCCCTTGGGTATCCCATCAAGAGGGGTGAGACTTACATCTCACAAGTAGCCTGGATGACCTTCATTGCTTATCCTCTCAGGCCCTACTTGCTCTCAAATCAGGAGGAGAAGGCAGTTCTTCCTAATCTCTGCTGGCCAGCTGCACTGTCCTCCCTCTCCACCTGAAGCCTCTGGGCTTTCCAGCTGTAATTGTGCCTCACCTGTCCCAGTCATTCTTCTGTGGCCAGTCTGCTGACTGCAGCCTTGCAGCGCTTGTCTCAGAGCCTCCAGATGTTCCTTCACATGTTCAACAACATCCCTGAAACCAGCCCTTTTCATCCAGACTGGCCCCCAGAGAAGTATCTCAGGAAGTCAGTACAACTTTAATACTTTATATAACAGTTTCATATTTATAATTAGTTTAAAGCTCTTTTGACAAGCATGGCAAAGCACTTGCTAAACATGTTTTTTCATGTCCTTGTAAGATGCAACCCATTTCTTGCTAGTAGTTTTCTTGTAGGTAAATCTATCTATGGTTGAGAAAGTCAAATTCTTCTCAATGACACCATTCAAATAGCCATCTGTTTACCTCTGGAATATTGCGTTCTCTTCTTGAGCCACATCCTTTCATTGGAACAACCTATACATCCCAATTCTTTACCTTCTTGCTTAGGTATTCATAGTCTTGCTGATTGCTTCAAGGTCTCTTCTTCCAACATCATTAGTCTTCATGTGTATGATGAGGGTAGAGGGATAATCGGTAAAACTGAAGAAACCCAGTATCCTGTCATTAACTCTTTAGTTTCTAATTTAAATTACCTTAAACCAGATACATTAAAAATGGACACAAATCTATAGGAAAAGAGCTAAATACTGATGAAGAATTATTCATGTATTTAAGTTTGTTTGCACACAGGCACAATTCAGAAATGAGTGTTACAAGGAAAAAATAATATTGACACAGTCTTTCGAGATTTTATATTTTTTTCTGTTGGGGAAAAAAGTATTAAACAAAAGGATATCATAATGAAAATCATTTATCAGAAATGTACATAGGGAATTCATGGCTATGTTCCAGTTGCCCAGAACTATACCTACGGACTGTTTTTATGTGGTTTGTATAGTAGATTTGTTATTTGCTAGCTGATTATAGCCATTTCTTGTATATGTGAGCTCAGTGGACCATTGTTACACTTTATGAGTCATAAACATCAGGTTTAAAATATGAACATGCTGCATGCATTGCCAGAATACATTATGGAGACATTATATTTGATTTGTTCATTTTTCTATATCTATATTTTATTTGGTTACATAAATTTCCCTGTATGAAAGAAAAATACTTATGGTGCTATTACACAACAAGACTAGCATACCTACACCCGTGAAAATCTACAAAAACATTACTGTACATACATACATACATACATACATATGCTGGTCTTACTCGCCATCTTCAGGCTGGGTTTTGGGCTTAAAGTGTGATCGGATCTGCCGTCTTTCTATAAATCTTGATGTGGGGGGTTATGGATCGCTGGCTTTGTTTCAGTAAGTGGAGTGATTGGTTGTGTGGTTGTATCATGATTGGTAGATTGGTGCTGATTGATGCTGGCTGTGTGTACATTATTGTTTCATGTTGTAACAGCCTGGGTGGTGGGTGGGGCTCGTTTGTTGACTAGGGCTGGTTTCCAGATGTCTGGTAGGTGGAAGGTATCATCACATTTATTCATGTTGTGGTGGTGTTTCTCTATTTCGATAACTTCCATAATTATTCTCTTGTTGAAGTGTTCTGTTTTGGAGATTAACCTGGTTCCTTCAAAATTAATTTCATGTCCTGTAGCTTTAAGGTGCTGGAAATGGGAGGAAGTTTTTTTCTTTTTTTCTTACTGCGTTCTTGTGTTCTGTGATGCCTGCATTTATTCTCCTGTTCGTTTGTCCTATGTATGTTGCAGGGCAGATTTTGCATGGTATTTCGTATCCTTGGTTTTCTAGCTGGATCTTGTCTTTAGGGTTTCTTAAGATGTTGGCTATTTTTTGGTCAGTGTTGAAGGCTGTCTTGATGTTGTGTTTGTGGAGAATTTTGCTGATTTTATCTGTGGTGCCTTTGATGTAAGGGAGGAGGGTGATGCTGTTGTCCTGTTCTGTGTCTTGGTTTTTTGGGGGAGTCTATATTTATATAGTAAGTAAATATTTATTACTGTCAAAGATCAGCAATACACATTAGTTTTTACACTATGTTAAAAAATACTGACATTAAGATATAATTAAAAGATATTGAGGTTAAAAATGGAAAATAACACACATGTTCTCAGATTGTTCAGATCACTCCCTAGTTTACCTGAGTGCAATGCTGTTTAAATACAATGGTCCAAAGATTGTTAGAGATATGTCCAGATAATTGGTACAAGATGACAACTATACTTCCAATTTTTTTCTTATGAACATTGCAGCAGCATAGAACTTTGCCACTGCATACGTGGTAACTGGGTTAGTGTCCTGGAGGAGAAGTCTAGATAAAAATTGTCTGCCTTCCCTGGCAATCTTTCTAATAAGGGGAGAATATGTGCAGACCTACAAGGTCTGTATAGCTTGCAGTATAATAGAACATGTGAATTATCTTCCACTTCTCCTTTACCACATAGACAAACCCGTTCTGCTATAGGTGTTCTCTTATTCCTGCCCTGGAGGAGTGCTGAAGGAAGAATGTTAAATCTGGCTCTGAAGAAAGCTATTTTTTTGTTTTGGGAAGATCAGGTCATTTAGATATCTTGCCGATTCCCACACACCCTGTTTGATTTTGTCCCTACTGTGGAGAGGCAACCTGTTTAGTTCTTCTTAGAACTCCATGTCCCTCATTCTATTAATTACTACTTTCTTTGCTTGATCAAAGCCTAGGGACATTAAGAATACCAGTGAGAGCCCATAAGAGCCCAGCTTGTGATCAATTGCCTGTTTCCAGGGGGAGGGGAAATTGTCAGTCAACACTAGTGGGGACAGCCCCTCTGGAAAGAAATGCATTTTAAGCCAATGAATGATCATCATCTTCCAGGATCTTACCGGAATTTGAAGCATGCCTGTCTCAATTTTTAACTGGGCATTTGGAGTTCCATTGGGTGCAGCTAAGATGGCTCACAGGAATTTGGTTTGTATGCAAGTCTCTCTTTGCAAGGATTCTAGTTTGTGCCCCATATAGAATTTGTGCCAATGTTTTGGCCTCAAAACGTTTTAAGGCAGCAGGTACTAACTAACCTCCACCTGTATAAAAGAAATGTTTAATTGCATTTGAGGACCTATTGGCTACTTGCAATGTGTGATCCAGGTGTGCCTTCCATGTCCCTTGCGAGTAGAAAACCACCCCAAGGTATCTAAATGTTCTAACCTGTTCCAAACTATGTCCTATTTTCCAGGAGTATTGGCTTGATCTTTTAGCAAAAACTAAAATTTTGGATTTATCAAAATTAAGGACCAGCTTGTTTTGCCTGCAATAGCCGAGTGTTGCCCTAATTGCTCTCTTCAGTCCTACAGGGGTTTGTGAAATGATAGCAACAGCAGCAGCATATAAGAGAATTGGCACTTTGGGTTGTGCTAGGTTAGGAGGATAAAAATCGGAGTTATGTAAGCGATCAATCAGGGGATTAATGTAGAAGTTAAAGAGGGAGGGGGACAGGATGCAACCCTGTTGTACCCCTTTTATCTATCTATCATCTATCATCTATCATCTATCATCTATCATCTATCATCTATCATCTATCATCTATCATCTATCATCTATCATCTATCATCTATCATCTATCATCTATCATCTATCATCTATCATCTATCATCTATCATCTATCATCTATCATCTATCATCTATCATCTATCATCTATCATCTATCATCTATCATCTATCATCTATCATCTATCATCTATCATCTATCATCTATCATCTATCATCTATCTATCTATCTATCTATCTATCTATCATCTATCTATCATCTATGTATCTATCTATTTTTGTAGATTTTCACGGGTGTAGGTATGTTGGTCTTGTTGTATTCGGATCTTTTCCCATGTAAGATTGAGATTGTCTTGGCAACGTTTCGGTGAGGTCTCACTCACCATCTCCAGGCTGGGTTTTGGGCTTAAAACGTGGTCGGAGCTGCCATCTTTCTATAAATCTTGGTGGGGGAGTGTTGAGGGCTGGCCTTCAACACTGACCAAAAAATAGCCAACGTCTTAAGAAATCCCAAAGACAAAATCCAGCTAGAAAACCAAGGAGTATACGAAATATCATGCAAAAGCTGCCCTGCAATATACATAGGACAAACAAACAGGAGAATAAATGCACACATTTATTCAGAACACAAGTACGCAATAAGAAAAAACTTCCTCCCTTTTCCAGCACCTTAAAGCTACAGGACACTAAATTAATTTTGAAGTAACCAGGTTAATATCCAAAACTGAACACTTCAACAAGAGAATAATTATGGAAGCTATTGAAATAAAGAAACACCCCCATAACATGAATAAAAGTGATGATACCTCCCACCTACCAAACATCTGGAAACCAGTCCTAGTCAACAAACGAGCCCCACCCCGCACCCAGGCTGTTACAACATGAAACAACAACGGACACACAACCAGCACCAATCATGATACAACCACACAACCAATCATTCCACTTACTGAAACAAAGCCAGCAATCCATACCCCCCCCACCAAGATTTATAGAACGACGGCATCTCCGACCACGCTTTGAGCCCAAAACCCGGCCTGAAGATGGCAAGTGAGACCTCGCTGAAACATTGTCAAGACAATTGTCAATCTTACATGGGAAAAGATCCGAATACAACAATACTATATAGTATATAGTATACAGTATATAAATGTAATCAGAAAATAAACTCAATTGAAAATTTGACCTAACATTGTAGCAGAGAATTAACACACAAATGCTGCATGTATAAATCCATATTGCAACATCCAGTAACTATAGGGTTCCCAATGGTACTCAGAGTTATACAAAGAATTAGGGATTGCTGTATAGAGAGAATAGGTTGTCTGTTGCTGTAAATATGTTAATGGTGATATGAGTGAAAGGGTTCACATATTTAATGAACAGACTTTAGATTTCATGCTGAATGTTCTCTAAATTTGTTTGTGCCATTGTGCCACTCTATGTTCATGCCAATATGCCTTAAAGAAAGTGCACATCGCAAGAGGATTTTATACACTGTCTAGACATTCTGTCCAATCTCCATTGTGCTTATGGGGATATTGTTATATTTTATAACTTCTCTAGCATATTTGCTGGTCAAAATGCATTGTCTCCAGAAATATTAATTTTGTATTATTTCTAATTCGCTGGCCCCATGCTATCTGTTATGTTTATGTCACCATTGGTGCTGCCTTCTTACAATCAGGTGACAAATGGTGGCTTGCAGACGTACCAATTGCAATTACCTGCAGCATCTCCAATGAACTATAACACTGTGGTGGCCTGACTGCCTTAGTTCTAGTAACAATCACATTACCATAGATGAGGGATTGTAATATAACTCATTTCCCTTGCCAATAGAGAAAAAAAGAGAATAGAAAGTGTGGTAAATGCTTAGGTTTCTACTCCCCCTCCTTCCTGCCACCCTTTAAAATATTTGTTTTGTAAGAAACAAAGATTGGTGAACTGTTCGCTTATTTTCTTCTTTCCTTCCTTCCCACCACCTTTTGCTATGCCATTTGGAAAACTAGCTTCTTAATGGACCGAAAATAATCCCTCCATGTACATAAATGTAATTCTTTCCCCTCAGACCTTCAGATAGTGCTTACCATCAACTATCAATGAAGTTGATGCGACTGTGACAGACGTCCTATTGATTAGGAGATTTTATTTGGCTGATCTAGCTGGCCAGATGGGTGTCCTCTTTCTTCCTCACTGCTAAGTGTGCCCATTCATCAATGGTGTGTTTAGAAGAATAGGACAACCCCATCAGAAAGGAGTATATCACTCTTCAGTCAATGCTTTGTTGTAAACATCTCTCCTACTACAACCTCCGAACAAGCTCAGTGCCGACTGATATGACTGGCAACTTTATACATTCTCTTCCCCCACCCCTTTTCTCAGCACATCACCTGAACTGTTCCTCCTATCATTATCACTCAGGGTATTGGCAGAAAAGTCAAGATGGTGTCTGTGATGATGCAATCAAAATGATGCTTGTGGCTACCATCTTCACTACTTTAACCACACCCTTCAGACACCCTTGCTGTCCTCTTTCAGATTTCAAACATATACATAGTTTTTAGGAGACAGCAAGCAATTTACTCAAAGCTAAGTAGACAAAGGGCCAACAAGTAATGAAGCATAAATCAGAGACTCTGGAGATAAGGCTTGCCTGAACAGATTTCAGTTTCCTCAAAGGCAGACTGAAGAATAATCAAAGTTTAATCTGGAGTTTGTCAAGATTCATTAGCCACTCCAAGGTCAGAGGTCAAGCTTTTTACTCAAATGGCAAGCAGCAATACACGGGAGGTCAAATGGTTGTTTCCAGCAAGGGAATGTGGGTCAGCACTATGTCTTAAATAAAGCTACAGTCAGCGGTTTTCAGTTAAGGCAAGATAGTCTTGCTTAAAGTCTTTTCTTTTGTTCTCTTCTATTTCTCTGTTCTGCATCTTGTCATTTGACTGCTCCAGATGTTTTGAGGCTACCTCTGTTTGTTTAGAAAGCAGAGGGAATGGTCTTAAAGGACAGGAGAAAGTTAACCACGTTATTTGACTGCCAAGTTAACAGTCAAATCAAAGAAACCTGAGTCCAATCAGACAGGCTACTTTACAGTGCACATACAAATAAAGGGAGGGAGGTTCATTCCAACTTCCAAGATTCTGTTACTATTAGTTTATGACAAAATTATAAACTGTATCCACCTACAGGATTTAAATAAGGCATTTGATGAAGTATACCATAGCTTACTCCTTGGTAAAATAGAAAAGTGTGGAATAGACAGCATCACCACCCAATTGATTCATAACTGGCTGACCAACCAAATTGAACACGTAGTCCTCAATGAAGCTACATTGATATTGAAGGAAACATGCAGTGGGGTACCATAAAGTTATGTCTTAATTTCACTACTGTTCAAAGTTTTCATGAATAATTTAGATGAAAGGATAGAAGGAAACAAAATTTGCAGATGATGACAAGCTGGGGAAAAGAGAGGGTTCGCAACTTGGGAGTCCTCCTGGATCCGCAGCTGTCATTTGACCACCACCTAACGGCTGTGACCAGGGGGGCATTCGCCCAGGTTCGCCTGGTGCGCCAGTTGCGACCCTACCTGAATCGGGAGACTCTCACAACAGTCACTCGGGCCCTTGTGATCTCCAGGCTGGAATACTGCAATGTGCTCTACATGGGGCTGCCCTTGAAGAGCATCCGGCGACTTCAGCTAGTGCAGAACGCAGCCGCGCGAGTGATTGCGGGTGCACCTCGATTCACCCGCATAACACCTATCCTCCGCGAGCTGCGCTGGCTGCCTGTCGATCTCCGGATGCGCTTCAAGGTGCTATTAATCACCCATAAAGCCCTACATGGCAGTGGATCTGGATATTTGAGAGACCGCCTTCTGCCAATTACATCCCTGCGACCAATACGATCCCATAGACTAGGCCTCCTCCGTATTCCATCGGCCAGCCAGTGTCGGCTGGCAACCACAAGGAGGAGGGCCTTCTCAGCAGTAGCCCCGGCCCTTTGGAACGAGCTCCCTGTGGAGATTCGTACCCTCTCCACCGTCCAAGCCTTCCGCATAGCCTTGAAGAACTGGCTCGCCCGTCAGGCCTGGGGATAAGGATAGTTACCCCTCCCGAATGATGAATGTATGTTGCCTACCATTTTATGATATGTCTCTATCTTGATGTTTGTATTCCCCCCCTTCCCAGTTTTATGTGAGCCGCCCTGAGTCCCCTCAGGGAAAAGGGCGGCCTACAAATTCTAATAATAATAAAAAAAAAATAATAATAAAAAAATAGGCAACAGTTTAGAAGATGGGCTCAAGATCTAGAAGGATTTTAGCAATAGCAATAGCAGTTAGACTTATATATCGCTTCATAGGGCTTTCAGCCCTCTCTAAGCGGTTTACAGAGTCAGCATATCGCCCCCACAGTCTGGGTCCTCATTTCACCCACCTCGGAAGGATGGAAGGCTGAGTCAACCTTGAGCCGGTGAGATTTGAACCGCTGAACTGCAGATAACAGTCAGCTGAAGTGGCCTGCAGTACTGCACCCTAACCACTGCGCCACCTCGGCTCTTAGTTGACCTTGGCTCTTAGTTGACCTAGTTGAACATAGGGTCTTTTCCAACAAAATGCAATTCAGTGTCTAATGGAATAGAATAATTCCAAAGTCCTTCCAAGCTTATGACTCTATGGAACAATAAAAGCAGCACATCTATCATCCCCTAGCCAATGAATTCTGGGCCATTCCTCCAGGAATCCTTCAAGGTGCCACTTTTGATTTCAATAGGTCAAAGAGATCTGAAAGGTTAGTCAGGCAAAAAGCACTTTGACCTGAGGCCTTTTTGTATGGAAACTAACGCACTGTTACCTTGCTAGCTGTGGCCTATTTAAAAGGATTTGCAGTAAGATAAATGGACTATATCCCAAAAAACCCAATCTTTAATGCAAGGCAGAACTGATGCATGGGAAAGGAATTCTGAATTATATAGGGGATGAAAAATCCCTTCTCAGCAGAACAGGGTAGCATTAATTCAAATAAAGAAAATTGATAATTGGAATCAGATTCGACAAAGCATCTTTAAACATCTACCAAAACTCAAGTTCTCTGCTATAGTAACTGTCAGGCTTCAGTCAAGAATGCAGTAATAAATCTCTGCTCTCCAAATACTAAACCTCTTATTCCTTAAACATCTTAACTTGACAAAAGGGTCTTAGATTCAAGTAGATTAGGATCTCTCTCTCTCTCTCTCTCTCTCTCTCTCTCTCTCTCTCTCTCTCTCTCTCTCTCTCTCTCTCTCTCTCTCTCACACACACACACACACACACACACACACACACACAACACACAACTGGTTGAACTGTTGAGTCCTTGGTGCTCTCTAAGTTTAGTGGTTTCTTTGCAGATGTTTCATTCCTCAACTAGCATCAGTGATAGTGAGTGTGGGGTTTGTTCCTTATATTATATTGAGGCTTGCACTGCCAGTGTTAGTGGGGATGTGGTTTTATCCTTAGTAGTTTCATGATTGTTTGTCTAGTGTTGATTCCTGTTTATCTTGTGTAGGTTCCAGAGGATGGGTCCTGGACTTTTAGGTTTTTTTTATTTTCTCTATTGAATGGCATTTAAAAATGGATTATTTCTATGTGTCTGTTGTTAGCCTATTTGTCTAAACACCAAGCTTTCAGGAATTTCCCAGTATTTTTAATTTAGTTTGATCTACGATGTTCAAATTGAAATTATGATTATATCTATCCATGTGTTTTGAGATTAAGAAGTTTTCATTGCATCTTCTAACTGCTAGATAGTAATCATGGATATGCTCTGCTAATCTTCTGCCCTTAGTGGCTGTAGATGACTCCTGGGTTTTTCTTGTAGTTCACATGGGCTACTGGGTCTTTTGCAGAGGTGGTACTCAGCAGGTTCTGACCAGTTCTGGAGAACCAATAGGGGAAATTTTGAGTAGTTCAGAGAACCAGTAAATACCACCTCTACTGGCCCCACCCCATCTATTCTCTGCCTCCCGAGTCCCAGCTAATCAGGAGGGAATGGGAATTTTGCATTAACCTTTCCCTGGAGTGGGGAGTGAATGGAGATTTTACAGTATCCTTCCCCTGCCATACCCACCAAACAATGCCATGCCACACCCACCAAGCCATGTCCACAAAACCAGTAGTAAAAAATGTTGAATCCCACCACTGTATGTGAGTAATATTTGACTGTACTCCTATTGTAATTTTATTTATTTTTAGGTTCAAAATTATACAAGTATAATATACAATATAATATAATATACAAATATGTTCAGATTTGTGTTTGAAAATTGCTAATTCTTTATGCATTGGGACTCCATTTTGTTCAGGCATTTACCCTGCTATCATTATTGTAAGTTTTTTTTTTCTTTTTATTGTGTTATTACAAATCTTAATGTATTGCATTATTTCAATACAGTGATGTTTATATAATATCATTAAAATTGTTGACATTCTATTACTTAGATAACTAAGAATATTATAAATAGAAAAAGAATAAAACAAGAATCTTGTTTATCAATATTAATTACAATTTAGAATATCAATATTACAAGCATTAAAATTGGCTTAACATTTTGGTGTTAAGACAATCACTGAATATCACACACAGACACAGACACACACACACAAAATTTGTATTAATGAAAATAAAACATAGATGTATACAGAAAATTTAACTATATCAAATAACAAACATCATAAAAAGGGGAGAAAAACCTATTACCCATCTGTTAATTTGCAATATTTGTAGGCATATGGGTATCATTGAGAACCAGACTATAAGTGATTATATTTGCCATGCTGTGTGATGAGTAGTATGTATGGGAATAACTCTTGCTTAAATTTAATTAAACATCTATTTTTATATATACTGCTATTTTGCCATTGCTGCATATTTTCTAAATTCAAGCTCCCAAGCAGATATTGTCAGAATTGTCTTTCTTTCAGAGTTAAAGAAAATTTATTCTGACTGCTATAAGCATATATCTTATCAAATTATGATGTTTCTTGTTGATTTTTTCTAAGATTATAACTAATAAGAAAAGTTGTTGTTTCAATTTAAATTCCCTAATTTTCTGCCATATATTATATATGTCTTTCCAGTAGTTGGGTTTTTTTCTTTGTATGTAATAAAACACTCCATGTATTTCATGACATTTCCAACATTTATTACTTTATGACTTGTCTATCTTAGATACAATTGATGGAGTTGTATGCCACCTGTAAAACATTTTGTACCCATTTTCCTTAGGTTAAAACTTGGTATAAATTTTATAGATTTAGTCCATAACTCTTCCCATTGCTGTGCTGTAACTGTTTCTTTAGAGTTTCGCATACATTTTATCATGCAGTATTTTATTTGTTCTATCCATGTGTCATATATAAGTAAAATATTATATAGGCTATACTTGCTGATGTTGTTGCTAGTTATTGCTAGTTACTCAGTGGCTTGTTGAGCTCAGAATGCATTTTTAAAAAAGAAAACTACTTATTTTCTTTTAAAGTATTTTTGGTCCCAAAACTAGGAAGTCCAAATTTCCCTGCGTTGAGGGAATAAAAATATGAATTTGGATCATATTGTTCTAGTATTATATCATCTATGCCTGTCTCTATCTCTATCCATTTATCTATCTATAATTAATTAATTCCTAGGATTCGGTTATTTTCTATTAAAGTTGGAATCACATTGCCGAAAAGAATGGTGAGCGATTTTGAAACGTTTTATCTCATGGTAAGACCCTTTTTTTAAACTATGGACTATGTTGATTTAATACATTATTACCAGTAGTTCATTTTTAGTCTTTCCAGCAGATTAGCTGCTTGTCTGAGTTCTTGAAATGGGAATGATGAGGTGCTGAAGAGATTAAGGTACTTCTGATTAGCTCATTTGTTCTAGTCTACTATAGCTTAATGAGAACTTACTACTTGAATTTGATATGCTGTTTTAATTGGTAACATTTCTGCATAGTTTCATATCAGATGCCTGGTGAGTTTTAAGAACCTTGTATCCTGTGATTGTGAGGAAAATATAACCAAATTCTGAAAATATCTGTTTCAAGAATTTGCCAACTCTTTCTAAGCTTAGAAGATAAGCAAGATCAGTTCAGCAGCAACATTCTTCAATGTTACTGCAAAGAATACGATATTAAGTCACCAAGAGTTAAAAGGACATTATCTTCACCTTGTTTATACCTTCATTCAAGTTGAAATAATAGAAATATCTTTTGTGACAAAACCCAAAATATTGAACCAGACATTTGGAAAGTAAGTTTTAAAAGCAGCTAGGTTTTTGGTGTTAACTGAAAGTAGCAATTTCATAATTTTTCAACACAGAAAGATATTTACATTCTTTGGACGTGTGTATAGTGTCTTTCTCCTCCTCCTCCTCCTCCTCCTCCTCCTCCTCCTCCTCCTCCTCCTCCTCCTCCTCCTCCTCTTCCTTCTCTCTCTCTCCCTCTCCCCCTCTCCCTCTCCCTCTCTCTCTCCCCCTCTCTCTCTGTATGTGTGTGTATTATGTATATATTATGTATGTATGTAAGTATATATGTATGTATGTATGTATGTATTTGGGGTGATACTTTTCCAGTCAAATGCATTTTCATCTGGAATTTTGTCAGGTAGAGATTGCTTTAAGAAGAATTTAATGTAATGCTTTTTATTACTTCATTAAAATATCAGTACAGATGCTTTTATTATTATGGTTGGTTATACAGTAAGCCAGTGGTTTACACTGGGTCTGGCATATTTATCCCCCTATCAACTCCTTCCCAAGGTTCTGGAATAAGCAGCTGTTGTTGTTTGATGATGCTAAAGGTACTGTTGCAGGATATAAACTGTTCAAAGTAGAGCTGCCTTTTACAATTTACTAATGATGATTTTGTCAATGCTGGTGGTATTGAAATAGTGCTCCTGTTGCTTTGGGATTGCACTCAAGACAATTTATGTATTAATACAAAGTTACTATCTTTCCTCTTTTTTTAAACTACAATTGTTCTACTTCTGTTTGAAGAACTTTTTTATTTTATTTACTTCTTTCTCTTCTATTCTGCTTTCTCCAGGTACCGCCAAATCCACTATCCAACTTTTTTGTCCTTCCTATCAACAATTGTTAAGGCTGGGGTATTGTGTGGTAGATGCTTGTCTGTTTGCATTCTAAAGTCCCGGAGCACTTTAGCATCTTTATTTTCTATTACATTGTCTATTTTGTGTTTTCACATGTTCTTGCTTACAGGCAAATGGTATTTCTTGCAGATCTTCCAGTGTATCACTGCTGCTACTTTGTCATGCCATATTTTTTGTAATCAGTCTGTACAATCTTCTTGCTAATTAGGTGGTCCACTGTTTGTTTTTTTCATCTTCTTTGCAGAGATAGCATTTGCTCTCAGTTGCTATCTTCCCAATAATGGCTTTCATGCATTTGTTGTTAAGGCTTGAATTTGTGCAGCAGATTTAGCCCTTCTGTTTGTTTTTTCATTTATTTTTCAATCTTATATATTGCCAGGTCTTATTGTTATCTGCTTTGTCCATATATATTTCATGTACTGCCCATGTGATACTTTCTCTTTCTATGCTTCTTTTCTGTTCTTAATTTAGTTTTTCTTGTAGGCCAGTTTGATTTTGCCAGTACTCGAGAAGCCTTCATGGTGTATTAACTTCAGAGCATTTTCTTTACTGTCCTTCAAAAATTCTTCCAATGCCTTTTTCTCTCTTCTTCTTCAACTGTCTGGTGCATTTGCAACATTTCATACTCATCTATATTCCTTGGTAAGTAGAGTCTGTCAACATCACTGCATGGATGAAAGATGTTTCATTCTCATTATTTTTCTGGTTTTAGTTTTGCTTGAGTCCAGTCCACTATTCCAGCTATATGTCTAATGACTGGGATTGGCCAGGTGTTAATTGCTTGATAATATTTCATCCATTGAGTTTGGTTTCACTTTCATGATATATTCACTATTAACTTTCTTCTTGACTTTGTGGGCTTGGCGTTGTCAACCTGAAGGATGTCTAGGTATTGTAGCAAACTTCTTGATCCAGACTCTTGGTATTATTTCTATAGGACATTTTGATCCCTTCAGTTTTTACTGTTTGCTCTCCAGTCCAAACTCAACTGCAATATCTTGACTTTATATACAGACAGTATTGAGCCGTGATTCTACTTCAAATTGTGTTTTTCCCTACAGCTTCAAATTGTCCATGTAAAGAAGAAAGGATAGCCTGACAGATACTTTTGATGTTTGATAGCCATGGCTTGCCTGGTTCAATACTGTTGGCAGAGGAATCAATGCAATGACAAACCATAATGGTGATAGTGAGTCTTCTTGAAATATTCCTTTCTTGATATTAACCTGTGCCAGTCTATCACCACTGACCAGCAATTGTGTCTTCCATTGTACGATTGATCTTTGCACAAAGCATCTGACATTTCCACTTACTCTTGTTATTTCCAAATACTTGATTATAAAATCATGTGGCTGGGTGCCAAATGCCTTTCTGTAATCAATCCAAACTTCATTCAAGTTGATCTTCCTTCCCTTGCAGTTTTCAAAATCATCTTGTCAGTTAGGAACTATACTGTAGCTGTACAGTATATTTTATTATTTCCCTAGTGCTTCTTTAATTTTCCTTGTTTCTAGGTGACATTCCTTGATCAGGTACAGGTAGTT
Source organism: Thamnophis sirtalis (assembly GCF_051295495.1). Taxonomy (NCBI): domain Eukaryota; kingdom Metazoa; phylum Chordata; class Lepidosauria; order Squamata; family Natricidae; genus Thamnophis; species Thamnophis sirtalis. Next base: position 56,486,969 of record NW_028261383.1, on the reverse strand, counting down.
CTTGACTTACAACAGTTCATTTAGTGACTGTTCAAAGTTACAATAGAACTTTAAAAAATGATGTGACCATTACAGCCATTGCAACATCCTCATAGTCATGTGATCGAAATTTCTGCAGTGGTTCACTTAACAACTGTGGTAAGAAAGATTGCAAAATGGGGCAAAATTCACTTAACAGAGCCGAGGTGGCGCAATGGTTAAATGCAGCACTGCAGGCTACTTCAGCTGACTGCAGTTCTGCAGTTCAGCTGTTCAAATCTCACCGGCTCAAAGTTGACTCAGCCTTCCATCCTTCCAAGGTGGGTAAAATGAGGACCCGGATTGTTGTTGGGGGCAATATGCTGACTCTGTAAACCGCTTAGAGAGGGCTGAAAGCCCTATGTAGCGGTATATAAGTCTAGCTGCTATTGCTATTGCTATTGCTATTAATAGATGTTTTGATTTTTTTTTTTGATTTTATTTAACATTTATAGGCCGCCCTTTTCCCTGAGTGGACTCAGGGCGGCTTACAATAGTAAGGGAAGGGGAGTGAAAGACAAAATACAGAAAAAAAATGTGAGATAACAAAAAGTACTAAAACACAACATTCACTCAGCATTCGGGAGGGGCAAGAAAATTTATCCCCAGGCCTGACGGGCTAGCCAGATCTTGAGGGCTGTGCGGAAGGCCTGGACTGTGGTCAGGGTACGGATCTCCACGGGGAGATTGTTCCATAGCGTCGGAGCAGCAACAGAGAAGGCTCTCCTCCGGGTGGTCGCCAGTCGGCACTGGCTGGCGGATGGAATACGGAGGAGGCCCGCTCTATGCGATCTGATGGGACGCAGGGAGGTTATTGGCAGGAGGCGGTCTCTCAGATAGTCAGATCCACTACCATGGAGCGCTTTATGGGTGGTAAGTAAGACCTTGAATTGCACCCGGAGATCTACAGGCAGCCAGCGCAGCTCGCGGAGGATAGGTGTTATGTGGGCGAACCGAGGTGCGCCCACTATCACTCGCGCGGCCGCGTTCTGTACTAGCTGAAGTCTCCGGGTGCTCTTCAAGGGCAGCCCCATGTAGAGCACATTGCAGTATTCCAGCTTAGAGATCACAAGGGCTCGAGTGACTGTCGTGAGAGCCTCCCGATTCAGGTAGGGCCGCAACTGGCGCACCAGGCGAACCTGGGCAAATGCCCCCCTGGTCACAGCCGATAGATGGTGATCAAAACTCAGCTGTGGATCCAGGAGGACTCCCAAGTTGCGGACCCTATCTGAGGGGTATAAGTTTTGTCCCCCCAGCCTGATTGATGGTACGGTGGTCAAATTATTGGGAGGAAAACACAACAGCCACTCGGTCTTGTCTGGGTTGAGCACCAGTTTGTTTGCTCTCATCCAGTCTTTAACAGCTTCCAGACCCTGGTTCATCACGTCCACCGCTTCATTGAGTTGGCACGGGGCGGACAGATACAATTGTGTATCGTCCGCATATTGGTGATACTTTATCCCGTGCCTCCGAATGATCTCGCCCAGCGGTTTCATGTATATGTTAAATAGGAGGGGGGACAAGACCGACCCCTGTGGCACCCCATATGTTAGGGGCCTCGGGGACGATCTCTGCCCACCCACCAACACCGACTGCGACCTGTCCGAGAGGTAGGAGGAGAACCACTGCAAGACAGTGCCGCCCACTCCCACCTCCCGCAGTCGTCGCAGAAGGATACCATGGTCAATGGTATCGAAAGCCGCTGAGAGGTCAAGGAGAACTAGAATGGACGCAAAGCCTCCATCCCTAGCTCTCCAGAGATCATCGGTCAATGCGACCAAAGCGGTTTCTGTGCTGTAACCTGGTCTGAAGCCGGACTGGAAGGGGTCAAGATAGTTTGCTTCCTCCAAGGTACGCTGAAGCTGGAGAGCAACCACTTTCTCAACAACCTTCCCCACATAGGGAAGGTTGGAGACTGGACGGTAGTTATTAAGAACAGCTGGATCCAAAGACGGTTTCTTCAGAAGGGGTCTCACCACCGCTGCCTTAAGCTCGGTGGGGAAGTGCCCCTCCCGAAGAGATGCCACAACAACCGCTTGGATCCAGCCTCGTGTCACCTCACTGCTGTTGGCAACCAGCCAGGAGGGACACGGGTCCAGTACACAAGTGGAGGTACTCACAGCTCGCATAGCCTTGTCCACATCCCCAGAGGCAACTTCCTGAAACTCAACCCAGAGATGGTTTACCAAGTCTTTCCCCTGTGTCTCAGCTGGCTCTGCAAGAGTGGAGTCCAGGTCCGCTCGAAACCGGGCAACTTTGTCCGCCAAGAACTGAACATACTCCTCAGCCTTACCCTGTAAGGGGTCCCCCGTCTCCCTCCTATTTAGGAGGGAGCGGGTTATCCTAAACAGGGCGGCTGGGCGGGACTCGGCGGACGCTACCAAGGAGGCAATGTGTGTTCTTTTTGCCGATCTTAAAGCTCGAGTATACTCCTTGGTGCATGCTGTTACAAGTGCCCGGTTCAATTCGGACCTGTCTGATCTCCACAGGTGCTCTAGGCGTCTCCTCCGGCGCTTTATCTCCCGGAGCTCCTCGGTGAACCAAGGAGACCTCCGGGGGCCGCTGACCCAGAGGGGCCGTAGTGGCGCAATCCGGTTTAGAGACCCCGAAGCTGCCGAGTGCCAGGCAGCGACAAGGGTCTCCACCGAACTGTGGGCGAGAGTATCTGGAATAACCCCAAGCTCCGTCTGGAACCTAACAGGGTCCATCAGTCGCTTGGGGCGGAACCACCTGGTCGGTTCCTCCTCCCTACGGTGGGGGTTTGGCCTCCGGAAGTCTAGCCTCAGTAGGCAGTGGTCTGACCACGACAGGGGTATGATCTCATTACCCCTCAGACCAAGATCATAACTCCACTGCTCCGAGAGGAATACGAGGTCGAGCGTGTGACCCGCTGAGTGGGTTGGGCCTCGAATTACCTGAGTCAAGCCCATGGCTGTCATGGAAGCCATGAACTCCTGCGCTCCATCAGAGCGTTCACCGAGCGAAGGCAGGTTGAAATCCCCCAGTACCATAAGTCTAGGGAACTCAACCGCCAGCTCGGCTACTGACTCGAGAAGCGAGGAGAGGGCTGTTGCAACGCAGTTGGGAGGCAGGTACGTAAGCAACAAACCCACTTGACCCTTGAGGTCCAGCTTCACCAGTAGGGACTCACACCCGACAAGCTCCGGAGCAGGGATCCTACGAGGTACTAAAGACTCCCGGGCTACTATAGCCACACCGCCACCCCTTCCCTGGGCCCTCGGCTGATGCAGCACCTGAAATCCGTCTGGGCACATCTCTACGAGGGGGACTCCTCCCTCCGTGCCCAGCCATGTTTCAGTAATACATGCCAGGTCTGCGCCCTCATCAATTATCAAATCCCGGATGAGGGGGGCCTTATGAACCACAGACCTGGCATTTAGCGACAGCAGCCTGAGACCAGGGTCCTGATCACTCGCGCCATCTGACCTTGGAGTGGGACTCCTAGGGCCGGAAGGAGGGATCTCTGTAATATAGCGAACCCTCCTTCCCCAATGATGGCCTGCCCTAAAGTCCCCGCCATATCTGCCTCTCCCTGTTATGACCGCAATGCTCCGACCCTCTCCCGTGGATATAGCCCCCCCAACCACCCCGGTGGCCCCCACATACCCCGCCAGGTCCTCCGAATCACTCATACCCAAGCTCTCACACAAACAGTCCTCACTAAAGAAGTTAAAAACACAAATACAACTATATAATAATAAAAAGTGAGATCATTCATATCATCTCAAACAATCCCATGCACTCAACATACCGATTAAAAGAAATATAAGAAAAAGTTGCGCAGTTTGTAATAGTCCCAAGGTGCCTTCCACCTCTCCTGAGGAGGGTAGCACCTTAATGGGAGCTCCGCTAAGGAGACCAATATCGTCCAAGGGAGGGGAGGATGGGGGACAAGGTGGATCTGGGCAGCAGCTGTAACAGGGGGAGTCAAGGGGCTAACCATAGTGAGGAAAGTCTGATGGTTAAGTTCAATTCCAGCCATCCCCTTGATGTTATTTCCAGGATAAGTCCTAGGGTGGGGAAAGAATATCTGTCTCTGATGGAAAAAGACAGGGGGAAGATGTTCTAATCACCAATCACACTCTCCTTCAATTCCGTCCCCTCGAGCAGTTTCCTCCCTCACCAGTTCTCTTCTTTTGGTTACAGCGTGAAGGCAGAGTAGATCTAAATATCAGTAGCAGCAGCAAGAGCCGGAAGGCCAATCATCATGGTCAAAGGCCCAATATGCAGAAGTCAGTTCACAATAAGAGTCGTACCAATCGTACCAGCCCCCTTAGTAGTCTAAGCCCAAGATTGAAAAAAGAAAGCTTCGTCCAAGGTGGAAGGAGGGGGGGGGTGCCCCATTCAGCAGCTGGGCTCCGGCGTTCTCAAAGGGGCCTCAGCAAACCAGAGAATTATCAGGCCAACAACGACATAAAGATGGTTATGGTAGTTGGGGCAGTAATCGTAGTTAAGTCAGGCTCCCCCCGAAGCAGTTGGGCTGTACGGTTTTCCAAGCCGCTAAGCCGCGGCGGTCTCACAGCCAGCGGGCCAGTGAGCCAACAGACAACAGTGGTTGCGGCAGCCAGCAATAATCGGGGACAGGTCAAAACTCCCCTAGCAGCTCGGCCGCGGAGTCTTGTAACAGCTGAGCCGCGGCGTTCTCAAGCGGCAGCCAGCAATATCGGGGGAGGATCAGGACTCCCCTAGCAGTTCGGCCACAGAGTCTTATAACAGCTGAGCCGCGGCGTTCTCAAGCTGGCATCGGCAAGCCAGAGGCACAGCGTCGGTTGCGGCCGCGGCGGTCAGGCTGCGAACACGGGGGGGTCGGGTTTCTCAAGCCAGCTGAGCCGCGGCGCTAAGCGGCGTTGGCGTCTTTCAGAAGCGGCAGCCTTGGGGAGTAAAAACTCGCCAGTCCACTGCCAGCTCCAGAACCGCTAAAAGTTCACTCTACCTTAGCCTCTCTCGGCTCAGTTTCAGAGCTCGGTTCTCCTCTCTACTGGTTGTTTCTCCTGTACGGAGCCGGAGCGGTGAGCTCGGCAGACATGTTCCTCACGCATGCGCAGATGTTAAATTTTATTTAGCAACAGAAATTTTAGACTCAATTGGGGTTAAAAGTTTAGGACTATGTGTATTCTTTGATCTTCTTATTCTTCAGCTTCGTTTATTTCACCTCTTCTAGCTTGTTTGTATTTTATTTTAGCATACTAATTTTATTTTCCCACCTGATCTTCCACTTTGGTGATACACTGTTTGTTCTTGCCTTGTTTGTTAATTTTGCATGCAAGGTATTTGGTTATAATTGTAGCTATGCTGAACATGTTACATTATTAATAATAATACATTACATTATTCTTATAAAGCTAGCATTGCAAAATTTAGAGAAGTGAATGTTTGAAATGATGAATTGCATTTTTGTTGGAAAAGACCCTATGTTCAACTAGGTCAACTAAGAGCCGAGGTCAACTAAGAGCCGAGATGGTGCAGTGGTTAGGGTGCTGTACTGTAGGCCACTTCAGCTGACTGTTATCTGCAGTTCAGCGGTTCTAATCTCACCGGCTCAAGGTTGACTCAGCCTTCCATCCTTCCGAGGTGGGTGAAATGAGGACCCAGATTGTGGGGGCGATATGCTGACTCTATAAACCGCTTAGAGAGGGCTGAAAGCCTAAGTCTAACTGCTATTGCTAATTAAGTTTAAGATGATATACTAGTTGCAAAATGTGAAATCTGGTAAAATCACATTCTGTTGGCAACAAAACAAATTCCTTTCTCATTGTTGAGTAAAACAGAATGGCAATGAAACTATCATTGACAGTAGTACATTAATATACTGGATATTCTAAACAATCATTCAGTGTTATAGTTCACTGAGTGCAGAAAGATCTCACACAAATTAGTTCTCTTTCTTGCTTTAAGAAAAGATGACTAGTAAAAAGTATTGAAAATTGGAATATATTTCAAGCCTTAATATTGCTGCATGTTTTTGGACAGTCCTGTTTAACTACTTACTAAGATTAGGAAACCAAATTATCATTTACACAAAACTCTGTTTCCTTCTCTCTTCCTCCTATCTCCTTTATTTGCTGTGAAATGCTCTTTGTTCAGAGAGCTGTGTCAGAAGAGCCTACTTTAATTCAATATCTACATTGTTGTCCAAATCAGAATTTGGAAAGCCCTCAATTTATTATCCCAATTTGAGTGGACAAAATGATCTTTATTTTTAAAAGCAACATTAATCAACACAGCCGCTTTTGGACCGGATACATCTTTCCCCATACACATTAGGAAACTGCCATTGTAAATGATGTAAATGATGTTCAACAAGATATTTTTCAGTGTATATGCTATATTATGCTTCTATGTTTAGAAGCATTTCTATAAGATCAGATGCAAATAAATCACCCATATGATATGCAAAATGCGAGGGAGAATGTGTACGTGGAGCTTACATCAAGGAAATCACTAACATTGATTCTTGTACTTTTCTTTCCTTGCATTATTTTTTTCTCTTCTACATTTTCAGACTGTTTTCTATGATTCCCTTCTGCTGCAGTTCTAAGATTTGTTGACTGCATCTGTATTAAAACAATACCACATCAAAAATTAGCAATTTTCATCAACCCTTTACATCATCTATGTGAATTTATCTCCCCTACTCTGAGATCATTAATGAGGTAAACTTACCCTATGCGCCTCAGGAATAGAAATAGCTTAAGTTTCATGTGCTGACAGTAATTAATTTATGGCAAAACTGTAACTAGGTGCACAAAATGTGTGAGCTTCTTTGCCTGACAAGTAACAATTTCACTCAGAAATAGAAAAATGGGTCTGCTGGGGTGTGAATAATGCTAAAGGAAGCATTTTCTATAATCTCCTCTGGGAGCTGTGGCTTTTGTTCAACCTTTAGAAGCTCAAGTATGGTATATTTGGATCCCTTTCACTTCTTCCTTGTAGGGAGTACCTCAGACTATATTTTTCTATTACACAGACTAATAATTTAGAGGATATTAGGGTCAGAAAGATTCTGCTGTAGAGTCGATCTGAAAGTATCGTACAGCTTTTAAATTCTACAATATTTTTTGTCATTGAAATAAGTAGGTGCTTATGCTCTAACCCAAGGGTGTCAAACTGGTGGCCAATGGGCTAGATACATCACACATAGACCACACCCATCCCAGTTCCATGAATTGGAAATAGTCACAAATGTCATGTGATGACAATGTGACACGGCAAATTTGACACCTGTGCTCCAATCCTTGCATTTCCTGAGTGCTGAAAAGCAAACCATTTCACAATTGATTATTCAGTGTTCCCCTTCAAAGATAGAATACAGGGTTAGAGGGTTGGTTTGAAAAAGAAACTAACTTTAGCCTATGACTGATCCAATAGAATATTCTTAAAACTTTTAGTTCAAGTTTCAGTTCAAAAAGAGATTGACTAGATCAGAATCTTATGAATGTGCATTCAAAGTATGAGCACTAAACTACTGAGCTCCAGTTTCTACTTAACAGAATTGAGGAGACTACCTGAAGTACAAAAATTCTTGGAAGAAATCTGTACCTGATAACCATAGAAATGGTTTGCTTGGATATTGGGAATATTCTTCACAGGAGTCCCAGTTCAATTTTTTAGGAACATATTTTATATTTTACATCAAACAGGATTATGTAATATTTCTCTAGCAGAGTTGTCTATCACAAACATAGAATATTATTCTACCAGATCATTTTCTGTAATCTTCTAACTTCGGTTTTCTGAGTTCTGGAGGACCTTTATTCACAGCTCCATGAGAAATCAAGAACTAAGGTGTAAATACGTTTTTATAACAGGGAGGCCACACACCCTTACCTGGAATGGGGAAGCATAGATATCTATTTTCCAGGGCTAAGATTTATATAATTGCAATATCTAAACCACCAATTGTCCCAATGGTTTTTTGAACTTAGATTGTGTTAGTAAGTAGTCCAATAATTTCAGACTAATAGCATGCTTACAACTATGTAACTATTACCAAATAATAATGAGATTAGGTGAAAGAGCAATGGCAAACTTGAGTTCTTCCTGCAGCAGTGTTTCTGCTCTTTTCACAACTAAAACAAAGAATGTTATTCCTGTGCCAACTCAGAAAGCTCAAACGGCCCAAGGAGCTGTTGATACAGTTCTTCAGAAGAATTATTGAGTCTGTCATTTGTACTTCTGTAACTGCCTGGTTTGGTACTACTACCAAAGAGGACAGGTACAGACTTCAACTGATAATTAGGACTGCAGAAAAAAACTATAGCAACCAGCCTGCCTTCCATTGAGACCTGTATACTGCATGGGTCAGAATGAAGGCTGGAAACAGCTACTCCTCATTTCCTGGCCACAAATTGTTTCAACTCCTCCCCCCAGGATGCCGCTATAGGGCATTGGATGTCAAAACAACTAGACACAGAGATACTTTGTTTCCTCATGCTATCACTCTATTGAACACCTAATTACCATAATTTTGTCTTATGTCTAAGTATAATTAGCCATATAATATGGCTGTATTACTTATATCCTTCTTACCTGTTCCACTACCAGGGGTGGGTTTCAACCGGTTCGCGGTGGTCCCTGCGAACCGGTTGGTCGGCGAACCTGGAAGTAAGTAACTTCTGGGAACGGTGAAGGGTGCGCCCACCCGCCCGCGGTCCTTACCCAGTTTTGACAAGTTCTGCGCTTCTACGCATGCGCAGGACGCATACAGCGCCTGCGTGATCCTCCAGGAGCAGCTGGAGCATCGCGCAGACGCTAGTATGCATGCGTGCACAGCGCGCGTGCATGAGGACGCCGCCGGCCCCGTTCCAACCAAACCAGTTGGAACGGGGCGAGAAACCCACCCCTGTCCACTACCTTCTCTTATTGTATCATTATTATGATTATTATTTCTCTGACATTATGATTATTACTTTGATGTTTTGCTTGTACAGTGAGAGCTTATGCATCATAGACAAGTTCCTTGTGTGCCTAATTGTAGTTGGCCAATAAAGTATTTTATCTATCTAGATTGCCTGCTAGAGTTTGTGCTAAACTTTCCTACTCATTAGATTAGAACCTCCTCAATTCTAATCCAAGCATTAGAACTGAGGAGGTTTTCTACTGAAGGATCCTCGTATGACATACAGTAACATATTAAATGTGATAATAACTACTATATTGAATAATTCTAATGAAACAGAGAGACATTATTCAACCCCCCCGCAAAGACATATATCTTAAAGAGGGCAATGAACTATTTATGCTATTTAATATAATACATTGTTTTAATGCATTGTTTTAAACAATATTGTATTCCCATGCATGTCATCCTCAGCTAGATTGGTTAGTAAATTCAAGTCTGGAACAGCTTAATAACAACTAAAATGTCTTACACACTTGTGTGGATTGTACTTGCTTCATTAGATATGCAGAATATCATTGTCAGATGGGAGCATCAATTTTACTGCGGTTGGGTAATGAGGGAGAAATGAGGATGCAGAGATGTCTAGTCACAATTAAAGATGGAAGGTGGAAACCTATTGATAATCGACACTCATAACTTGTTAGTAGCCAATGATCTCAAATTAGAAAGGGCAATCAAAATTTATGACATGTGGATTCATGATTTTGCTTTTTTTACCCTTTTTACTTTGCAATACTTAAAAGAAAAGAGGAGGAAGAAGAGGAGGAAGGTTACAAACGGTGTTCCAGACTAAATATTAGGCATGAAGATACAGATAGTTTTCAATTTACAACCTTTCATTTAGTGACTTTTGAAAGTTAAAATGGCATTGAAAAAGTGACTTATAATTTGTCCTTGCACTTACTACTTACTATTTGCAGAATTCCCACGGTCACATGATCAAAATTTGAGTACTTGGCAATCAGCATGTATTTATGATGGTTGCAGTGTCCTGGAGTCATGTGATCGCAGTTTGTAACATTCTGAGCCATCTTCTGACCAGAAAAGTCAATGGGAAAGCAGAATTCACTTACTGACTATGTGATTTCATTTAATACTGCAGTAATTTGCTAAACAACTGTGGGAAAAAAGGTTGTAAAATTGGGGCTGGCTCATTGAATGACTACCTTGTTTAGCAGTGGAAATTCTTGTCCCCATTGTTGCCATAAATCAAGGATTACCTGCAATCTAAAGCAGCACCAAATAGCAACCGCACTGAACTAGATGGCAGGGATGCACATTTTTCTGCATCTATTTTCATCCAGCAGCTATTTCTGAGTATTATTAGGTTGCTAAGAGATAGAAGGATAAGAGGACATTGAGTTTCTTTCAGATACGTATAGATGTCCAATTATTTAATCATTTCCTCACAAGAGCTGTTCTTATGAAGCATAAATTTAAATAGGAACAAACACTACAGAAAGAAATAAAAAGATAGCTAGTGAGAATGAAAGATTGCCCTTTATCTGCCTGTTTGAAGAGTTAGATTAAAGAGCTGGCTGTTTTAAAATTCATATCAGTTACATTGAATTCTGTCCAGATTTTTCAAAGATGGATTGTTGCATATTAATAGATTGAGATTGGGGTGGGGTGTGGGGTGTAGAGAATGGAATATAATAATAACAATTTTATGCTCTTATAAGAGGTTTAAGAGCTCTTGGGAACAGCCAGCAGAGGTCCATATAACTACATAAATTATATATAATTATATGTAATGTGGGAAAGTTAACAGGAGTTGGGTCATAGAGTTTAACAGCTGAAACTCTGAAAAGGAAAGAAAAATATATGATACTGTTTTATTGGCAATGCCTTATAAACAAAGGTAAAAATGAATGGGCCCAACTCTGAAGTAATGATAGGCAGTGCTTGTGACATGTTTTTACTCCTGCTTAAAAAACAAACTGGCCTAGATTGACAGGAAGTGCTATCTGTAGTAAGTCTTAGAGAAGAACAAACAAGGTGCATCAAAGAATGGTCATACAGAAAAAAAAAGAAAGAAAGAAAGAAAAAGAAAGAAAGAAAAAGTGGAGGGGATTTATCAGACAATGGTTGACATATAAGAAATATAAAAACACTCATAAAATATGTTGGAATGTAATAATTTTATTTTTTATTTTTTTTTAAGTCTCAGAAAGAAATACACAGATCTAGTATGTGATTCTTACAAAACAAATTTGAAATGATACCACCTTTTTTAACCAAGCATTATTACAGGACATTATCAACAGCAACAATTTATTAAGATACGCTTTCATGACTATGAAAATAAACCTGATATAATACCAAAAATGATATATGTTAATGACTATATCAGATTGGAAACTTTAACTTGAGAAAAATACAGCAATGGCAAAATTAAGAACCTATATACATAGCATAAATTTGACTAAATTTAATGAAGAATGGTTTCCTTTTTCATGGTGTATTATGCAGCATGGCAAAGTGAAGCATTTGGAGTATGGTTTATAAGAAGAAAAATAATTGTCCAAATAACTGAAATCAGAAATACATGAAAAATGTAAATATTTATTGATATTGTAGATCAGTTGGATTACAATAAAGATTATCAACAATTATATTGAGCAAGTTTCAGGACTTCTTTGTGTACTTATGGATATTATATCTTTGCATCTTGAAACAACTAAATATTTTTTTTAATAATTGAAAAATATCACAAAAGTCATATGATCTTAGCTCCTGTTTAGATAAGGATCCATTCGATATATCTAGTTTCTTTTTCAAGATCTCCAACAATGAGACAACTCAACATGCCATGTACATTTTCCACTGATTGGCAAGTCATAAAATCAGGAATTTGTTCCTGATGTCTCCCTTGAACCACTTTCCTTGTAGCTTTAGCCCAATGGGTCTGGCCCTGCTTTCTAGACCGTGTGTCAGATCCCTAAAAGTGATACTGCCATTCAATTGGGAGGAGAGGGCCCTTGGAGTCAACTTATTAGCAGTGCCTGTGACAACTGATATTTTACAATTGGTCTCCTGGTGTCAAAGTGCCTTGAGATGCCCTCACCTTTTGGGGGGCTGTTTATGATGGCCATGTGGGACATTTCACTTTAATGTCTAATGGAAGATAGCCATGGGAATGTATGTTTATTTGGCTCTCAGGGCAGTTGATAAAGGAAACATCTTCACACTTGTGTATTGGCTAAATATGCATTGTAACTAATGGGAGGGGTCTCTACTACGTTAATTCTACTTGCATTGCCTAAGGGAATTCAGATGTTGCTTTGAATTCAATAGCTGCCATTCTACTTAATAAAAGGTTCCTTTTGAAATATTCCATTTCAAGAATCTTCACTTTCTTAAGTTAGGAGAGGAGCCCTTACATCATGAAAAATAACTCTGGTCTCTTGTGTTCTTGTCAGCCTTTCAGATATATGAAGTCTGCTTCTTCATATCTCCTGAACCTCTTCTCATAAGGCTTAGTTTCCAGACTCTTCATCTTGAGTAGCCTTACTATGGACTCACTCCAAATTGTTATTGCCCTTTTTGAATTGCAATATTGCATTTGGGATTTGATCAGAGCAGAATATGTGGGATTACTTCCCACAATCTGTTGTTATAACCCTATAAATTCTTGTTAATGGAACCCATGATAGTGGATCCCAAAATAGATTTACTATTTTTAGCAGATCAACTATTGACTGATATCAAACCTATGGTCGGCCAAGATACTCCTATCCCTTTCACACTGTCATGTTCTGTCATATTCATTTTCCTCGGGTTCTTCATGAATTCTAATAGATTACGAAGAATGATTCTATAATTACCTCTCTTAGTTCTTTTAACTTTCTGGGATCTAATCCATCTTGCCACAGAGACTTGAATTCATTTAAATTAGTAGTTATTTTCTCTGTATCTTTAGCGCCAAGTAATGGAGTGAGCTCCTGTTACTTGTCCCAGCTTCTGCCAACCTAGCAGTTCGAAAACATGTAAAAGTGCAAGTAGAAAAATAGGGACCACCTTTGGTGGGAAGGTAACAGCGTTCCATGCACCTTCAGGGTTTAGTCATGCCGGCCACATGATCACGGAGACATCTTCGGACAGCACTGGCTCTTCAGCTTTCTTGTAAATGTGTTTTTATTTTCCATTTTCATTTTCGTACAGTCACATATATACTGTGCATAACCGGGGCCATATAACATTAAGGATTTTAGGATTTTAGGATTTTATTTATGATTTATAGGCCGCCCTTTTCCCTGAGGGGACTCAGGGCGGCTTACAATACATGGGAAGGGGGGTGCAACACAAAAAACATAAGACAGTGCATAAATAAAAATAAAACAATAAAACGCAACTTTCATTCAACATTCGGGTGGGGCGAATCAGAACCTTATCCCCAGGCCTGACGGGATAGCCAGATCCTAAGGACTGTGCAAGGACTGGACGGTGGTGAGGGTGCGAATCTCCACGGGGAGGTCATTCCAAAGGGTCGGAGTTATTAAACAATAAACACAGCCATTCCTCTTGTCAACAGTACCCCCCAAAATAGAAACCCAATGTACCTCTTCGACCCTCCATACACCCTTTCTTTTGCCTCCCTCCAACTTTTCATCTTCCCTCTATCATTTCCCTCTACCCTACTTCCCCTCCCCCTCTACCACTCCTCTCTCCCAATACACTCCCTCCCTTCCTTCTCACCCTCCCTCCAGTCCTCTCTCCCACCCTCTCTACCCCTCTTTCTTCTATCCCTTCGGTGTATTTCTACAATCTATTAATATATTCAGCTTGTCCTATTTTTACAGTGGAATTAAAGAGCAACAGTATACAAGTGCAGTCACGTTACTTTAAAATCTAACACATACTATATATCCCCCTCCCCCCACCCCCCTAACACCCCACCTCCCTCCCCCCCGACTTCCCAGAGCCCGTACAAGGTATAGATTTTTAACAAATACAGTCTAAAATATATTAAGACAAAGGAAATAAAAAAAGAAGTTAATAATATCTCTGCATTGAACTCAGCTTCTTCCTGTTGCACTAACTTTGAGCAGTTTAGATTATTCCTAATATTAAGCATAGGCTTAAGACTGGCTCTTCAACTTTGAAGCAGAGATGAGCACCACCCCCTAGAGTCAGGAATGACTAGCCCATATGTGCAAGGAGAACCTTTACCTTACCCTCTCTTCATCATCAACTGTCTCTTCCTCATTCCTTCACTGGCATAATCATGAGGCCTTCTGAAGAAAAATATAGAACAAAATAGGAGTGAAGGAGTTCTGCCTTCTTCACACCATCCATTACCACTTTGCTACTTTCTTTCCTCAGTGGACCTATGTTCTCTTTGCCTTTCATTTTCTTTCTGATACCCAAATAATCCTCTTTATGGCATCTCTCCAAGCCCCAGAGTGTTTTAAGCATTAACCTTTTTGACAGAGCTCCTATAATATCTGGAAACTACCCTATGTTTTATTTTATTTTTTGGTTATGTTTCCCTCTTTCCAATTTCTCTGCATGGCCCTTTTCCTTTTTAATGCTTTTAAGAACATTTAAGGCAGGCCTACCAATTCTCTCTCTCCTGCCTTCCCTCCCTTCCTTTTTACCTGTCTCTCTTTCTCCCGAGGAATTGTTTGTGACTATAGTCTTTCATTTTGTAGAATGCTCGCCTCCTTCTTGGACTTTTTCTCCTTCACAGTTTTAGGCTGTTGGATTCAGTTTAATTTCCCTGAGAGGTAAAAATCCTTTCGTCTGAAATCCAGCATTCAGCCTGCCTTGTCTCAATTCCTCAACCTCTCAACACCCAAAGCTGAAATATAACATGAACATTCCCCCCCCCAGGGGTCAGTTACCTTCAGTCTTCACCAATTCCTCCCTCTTGGTTCATATTGTGCACACACAAACCCACACATCATCCCCTTTTTATTTCCACTTTCTGATAAATGAAGGAGGCAGCTACCGAGGACAAGGAATCTGCTGAATCTCTGAGTCTTAGCATACCAGATTCCCAACAGATATCAGGATAATTGACATCTTCTATTATCACTTTGGTTCATTTGGGATATTTGAGAATTGTGGCTGAAAACCTTTTACCTCAAGTGACCGGCAAAATGATGAAATAGTACACTGTGGACTTCATTAATAACAACAAAAAAGCTAGAGGAATAGTAGACAGTTCACAGAAGCAAAATTCTTTTTTTTCCTTCAAAGAAACTCTACTGCATTTTGAACAGGGAACATTCTGCACAGTTATAGTGTTAAACTCACAATTCCAGTTAAAATACTTGCTGTTGTACTTGCCTCTTTCACTTTGCCTATTTAAATGTAATACAACTCGGTATGCATATGTATAAGTCCAGGAAAACTTGGGAAAAAAATGACTGGCAATTGTTTTTCTGGAATAGGAAATTGGGAGTTAGGGTAGACATAGTCTGAAATTTCCTGTGCAAGCCATTTGAAAAATTTGCCTCCAGAAGGTGTGAATATTCCAACACTGGAAGTTTTTAAGAAGAGATTGGATAACTATTTGTCTGAAATGATCTTTGTCTTTTACCTGAGCAGGGGTTGGACTAAAGACCTCCAAGGTCCCTTCCAACTCTGTTATTCTGTTCTGTTCTATTGTCAAAGCATCTTAGTGCAGTCAGATTTTTCTTAAATCACTTTAAACTTAAGCCTGCATGAGCATAGAAGAGTGGCTTAAGGGAACAGTGTTAATACTGTCAAAGTCGGAAGGCTTACTGATATTGCCAGGTCACTCTGTAATCAGTATGAGCCAGCAGCCATTTTTGGTGGGTGTGAATAGATAGCATTATCACATACCCTTTGCCAAGAAACTTTATTCTGGGTCAACCCTGCATTTCATTGATTACTGCTAGAGGCAGGGACTCTTCCTCATGTTCCTTGCTTTTCTCAATTGCTTCTGTTGCTAACAAGTCTTCCTCATTAGCATTATGGTCATAGCATTTATTGTATATGCAGAACAGTCCAGGTTTTTTAAAAATTCAGCAAGAGAATTTGGGCTCTCAATGTTTTTTTGAGTGGTCTTTAATTCACCTGAACCTTATTTTTCTCCTTTGTAAATCTGGCCATATCTTCACTCGATCCTTGGGGTTTCTGGATGATACTATATAGAGTTTCAGCCAACCATCTACAGGCTCCTTTAGTATGTTGTGATAGAATTTGTGTGATCCAGAAGGCTGAATCTCATAAATTTATATTCCATGTCAAGCTTCAGTTCTGCTTTTCACAGTTGCCTGGGGATCACATGCCCTCTTACTGGGGAAGATGAAAACAACATACAAGGGAAGTAGTTCTACCTTTTCTTTGTTTTCCCTTTTCTGCCTTTGTAGCCATTTTTATTTAATGAAGCAGCCTTCAGCATCTCAGCTCTTTGTGACTATTTATTCTACAATTGCTCCACATTTGTGGGCTACCAGTTTACATTCATCCTATATGGTCGGTTTCTTTTGCTTTCAAATATTCACTAAGCTTAATATTCAATGTTACGAAGGTGAACCAAGGAAAATATGCATATCCCAAGATAATATTGCAGGATTCAATCTGAGTTGGTCATCATTCAATCATATTGGCTTTTATTGTACTTACTTTTTCTTGCAATGGTTTTTTAATATCTCCATTTTTAGAAAATTTCACTCTTCTTGGACTTCATTTTCCATTAGTTTCCCCTACTTATCTTTATTCTGAGTTCATTAAAATCTCTTTTTTTAATGTTCAAGATATGTATTTGACTGCATTCAGCTTAAGTTATTCAGTAATTAAGCTGTTAAATAATTCAGTTTTCAAAATCAAATGCTCCAGTAATGTTATCAGTATTTCCATTTTTTTTCTCTCCATTAGGAGCTATCAAGTAAAAGAAAGTTATTCTATTTTTACATCCTTTGAAGAAGAATGTTGTAGGTAAGAAAGACAGGTCAAAATTTTGCTGGAAGGAGCATCCTTGTTTGCTTGCCTGCCAAACCATTGTGGAATAATTAAAATACCTCATGTCATCTTTCTTTGAAAGACAGTTTGCTTTATGTGGCATTATGTAATCTTGTCCTTACTTTGAATGGTGGTAGTAGACATTGACAAGCATATGACTTTGATTCATTATTTTAGTTCTTACATATCAAAATCCTTCTACAGTATTGCCAAGTTCATCCCCTTTGGAATTTAGAGTGTGGGATGTGTGCATTTTTAATATAAAATAACTTTCTCTATTGCTCTTATCATAAGATTTTCCGACTTATCCTGCAAACCTTTTTTTTTTTAAAGTATGAACCTATTGCTTCTTGGCCATCCTTCTCAGGATATTGGAAATAGATATTGTTATAATTATTTAGGTAACTATTAAATTGTTTTAATATTAACTATTAATATCAACTATTAATGATATGAATAACCATGTTCCATCTGTAGAGAGCCACACAGTGGACCTTGGAGAAGGAATGTGGCAGTTAGCTAAAAATTAAATTAAACCCAAGAAAATAAGAAGGCATTAGAAAGGTGTCATAAATCTCTTTGGTGACTCTGATTTAACTTTCTTTGATACAAGAAAGAGAAAGGGGGAAATGGTGTCAGGCTTTCAAGGTTCTGTTAGGTTGGCCTTTATCCATAGACTTCTATTACTTCTTGTAGATTGTGCTTCCTGACCTGGCCTGCCTTGACAGAGTGACATCATCTCATTTTATTATTCTTGTTATTTTTCCAAGTTTCAGAAACTTTCCAAATTTTAGAATAATTCTATTATAAAAAGAATATATTAAAAACTTGCAGGAAAGTTACTTTTCTGAAGAAGAGACAGAAATTACCTTAGGGGATAATCTTTGGAAAGCAGCAAAATGCAAAAGACATTTAGAATATTTGAACTGGAAGACCTTCGTGGTTAAACTAGGAAGCTGAGCAATTGCCATATTTTACAGGGTAGAGAGATACATTTTAATAAACCAGTACTTCAGATAACAGATATAGAATCTTGCCACAAGTTGTCTAGGGACAAATAAAAATTGCATGTGGGTTGACATTCAGCATGAGGGATAGGATACTTTTTTATTTTATATTTTTGCAAAGAGTTAAGTGTCAGCTTATCCTCTTTACAAAATGTTAAATCCCATCTGTCAGAGGGATATTTCTTTCTTTTCCCACTAGATTTAGGAAATTAGTATGGTAGGAGTACAGTAAAAATAAAAAGTTTATATCTGGTTGATAGGCAGTATAAAATTAGCTGCTTTGTACAGCAAGTGCTATTTGAATACATTGCCATCATTTTATAGAACAAATATAACTGCCATGACCAAAGAAAATGCCCTTATCTGTTTTTCTATAAGGAAGTACGTGCTCCATTGGTAGCATGTTTTTTTTATATTAAGAGGATTTATATTTAGAGAGAAAGAGAGATGCAAAAATATAGAGAACATGACAATTCTGGGTGAATGGTCACAGTGCAAACCTCTTTGTATTAACTAATAAGTAAATTCCATTGATTCTGCTAGTCAAACATTTTATTTGACTGCCTACACCAGTGTGTCAAATTCGCATCACCACAGCATCATTACAGTATCGTCACATGATGTATCATGACTTTTCCCCCTTCGCTAAATCAGGCATGGGCGTGGCCAGTGTGTGACACATCCAGCTCACGGGTTACGAGTTTGGCGCCCCTGGCCTACACAGTCTCTCAGAAGGGAAGATAGCAGAAAAAACAGAGGCAGG
>NW_028261383.1:56403323-56463323 GCF_051295495.1 Thamnophis sirtalis | reverse complement strand
TTACAGAAACTGCCTCTCCAGTTAACACTTATTACATTGTAAGCTAAGCTAAGGCGAAGCACCCATCGATGTGAGTGACCTTGAGTTGGCCATGCCCACCCAATCACATGACCACCAAGCCATGTCTACCCAGCTGGTCATTAGGGCAGAGAACTGGTTGTTAAACTATTTGAATCCCACCACTGTCTAGAGACCATATTAGGTACTGAGATCTAACAGTCTGCATTCCTGTTGTCAGTCATTCAGGTCATGGGTATCCCAAAGGTGCTTTTTGCAAAAGGCGACTGGACTTTCTGATTATTCTTTGAAGGTGTTTTAGATAGATAGAATAACTGTATTGTCACTTTGAATGTACACTAATTGGCATATATTAAAATGAAATTTCATTGCATACAGCTCTCAAAGGGTTACCACCTCCAACAGACACTACATAAACAAGGCAAAATAAATAAATAGATAGATACAAAATTAGGCATATACCCACATATATTATATGACACAGAGAAACAACACAGTCTAGTTCAGATCTAGACATGTACATGGTGAGAAAAATGAATCTTGCTAGTTTACCAGGCGGATGGCATAGGGGACAAAGCTGTTACAGAATCTGCTACAGTGGTGGGTTTCAAAAATTGTTGGAACCTACTCTGTGGGTGTGGCCTCCTTTGTGGGAGTGGCTTGCCACCCATGTGACCAGATGGGAGTGGCTTGCCACCCATGTGACCGGATATGAAATTATGAATTAGTACTTAGGTCGGTCCAAGTAGCTATTCAGAAACTCTGGCATTGAAGCATGCAAGTCTTAAAGCTGTCAAGTTACAAGATCCTTGCCAGTGGTGGGTTTCAAAATTTTTTGGAACCTCTTCTGTAGGTGTGGCCTGCTCTCCGGCTCCACTGGTGGAACCTCTTTTAACCGGTTCGGTAGATTTGACGAACCGGTTCTACCAAATAGGTGCGAACTGGTAGGAACCCACCTCTGATCTGCTAGTACTGCAAGAAATATTTCAAAATCTCCTCCCAGAGGGGAGCAACCGAAACAGACCATAAAGTTTCGCTTCTCATCCAAGAAGCTTCTTCAGCAATGACTGGATGGTGGGGGAATAAAAGGAGTTAATGGAATTAATAAATAAACCCTTCCATTCCCCACCATCCAGTCAGAGCTGAAGAAGCTTCTTGGATGAGAAGTGAAACTTCTTCAAAGAAAAAAAAAAGAAAGTGCAGTTGCTTCTTGAAAAGAACTACTGTGATTACTGAAGGGAAATATCTTGATATATCAGCCTGCCATCGATCCAGCCTGTCACAAGTGATTTTGCAATCCTTCCAGAGTATTTCCTTATCTTTTTGTTTTTGGAATACAGCTGAGAGGCAGTGTACTGTATATAAAGTCAAGGAGTGGCTGGAGTTTGGACAGACAAATAGGAAATAGAATCTGGGAAAATATCTGCAGACCTTTCACATCCTGGACATAAATTGTTTCAACTTCTACCCTCAAAACGATGCTAAAGGGCACTGCACACCAGAACAACTAGACATAAGGACAGATTTTTCCTGAATGCCATCACCCTGCTAAATAACTAATTACACTGACAAACTATTTACTAAAACTGTATTACTATTATTCTTCTCATTGTTCCTATTATCTATCTCCTCCCACTTATGACTATAACCATGTTGCTTGTATCTTTATGATTTATATTCTTTTTATTTGTTTCCTAGAATGATTTGATTGCTTATTAGTAACCTATGACTATAAGTGTTATGTCATGATTCTTGATGAATGTATTTTTTTCTTTTTATGTATACTAAGAGTACATGCACCAAAGACAAATTCCTTGTGTGTCCAATCACACTTGGCCAATAAATAATTCTATTCTATTCTATTCTATTCTGTTCTGTTCTGTTCTGTTCTGTTCTGTTCTGTTCTGTTCTATTTATGCCTATGGAGACATTCCATTTTCTATAGGTTTGTGTAGTCATGCCTAATGGCAGGTGTACCTGTCATGACCATATTTGGAACAACTTTTGTGGAAAGCCTATTTATCTTGAGTCGAGCTGATTATACCATCAGACTCCTCTTTTATTAAGCTGGATCTTGCTTGATTCATTTGTGAGTGATAGAGATCATCGTTGTTAGTGCTTCCAAGTTATAAGAAATCTAGGATTTGAAGATCACAAAGTATGGGTCATCCATCCTAACCAAAGATATTCTGACATTCTATATCCATTTGTATCAGACATTTTCCAATTATCATTTCTAACTGTGGTTTTTCTATTTAATCCTCAGGGTTCGGTCGTCATGTGCTTGGCTTGACCTGATTAGATATCTTGTGTTTGTTAACTATCAAGGGATCACTGTTGTGCTGTAATCTTTGCACCCATGGCACTGGTTCCTGACTGTCTGTTGTCTGATATTGACTCTGATAAATAACCTGTTGTGGTGGCAATAATCCGGTGTGACTTCTAGACAGTGAACTTTTGTATTAGAATCTACAAGCAACAAATGCTGTTTCGTTGTGCTCTTCACTTTATAATGTAGATCTCTTTCTAATAACAAATAACTTAGATATTTAATTATATTATTCTGTTTGACATTGGGTAAATTGAGTTGGGTAAATTGAGTTATGAGAGTTTATATAATAAGGTATTTATTAGTCTTTGGGGTGGCACCAAATTCTCTGTTGGTTGCTTTTGTAGCTTTTACTTTAGTAAAGATAGTATGAATAACATATTTTCTTTTCTTGAACGTGCTACTATGGATGTATAGAGCAGAGCCATATCTCTTGGGCTGAGCCTAAGAATTGTCTGCAAAAGCCTTAGGTTAGATCTCTGACAACTTCAAATAAAACTAGAAAGTATTATTGTTTGAAAAGCTAGAAGAATGCTGCCATTCATTACAGCCCTCTGGCCTTAACTGATGTATTCTGACATTCTACTGTGTTAGTCCCACTCTCAAATAACTGGCAACACTACCATTGAACCAGCATAATAAGAAATGGACCCAAAATAGAGGCGGACATCCAGAGTGGTTGAATTGATCTTATTTCTGTTGTTCCCTATATTTCTGTTTTTCTCAATTAATTCAACTGAAGGATAACAAAGTGTTATTTGTTATTCTTCGATTGTAAGGGATCTTGGAGGTCTTCTAGTCCAACCCCCTGCTCAAGCAAAAGACCCTATACAATTTCAGACAAATGGTTGTCCAATCACTTCTTAAAAACTTCCCAAACTTAAAAGCACCCACAATTTCTGGAGGCAAGTCATTTCACTTCTTTCCAGAATAATTGTTCTAACTAACTTTCTCTCCTTAATTCTAGAGGTTGCTTCTCTCCTTGATTAGTTTCCACCCATGACTTCTTGTTCTACCCTCAGATGCCTTGGAGAATAGTTTGACTCCCTCTTCTTTGTAGCAACCCCTGAGATATCAGAACACTGCTATCATGTCTCCCCTAGTCCTTCTTTTCATTAAATTAGACATACCCAATTCCTGTAACCATTCTTCATATGTTTTAGCCTTCTGTTCCCTAATCATCTAAAAGGCCCATTCATGGGGAAAGTTATTTCTGGAAAATAAAACAATATTGAAATGCTTTTAAGCAAATTTTTGAGTTGCATGATTTGTTAATAATTACACAGAGAGAGCTCAGAATGATCTGTAAAATTTGACATGTTGAAGAAAATGGCAAACAGTTTGATTAAATGCATAGAACAGTTTCCCCTTTAGAGAATTTGGAGCGATTTAACTTAGGAAAAGAAAGATGATTAAATTCATATAGGGTAAGGCCATGGGCATTTAATTGAAGACTCAATAATGCTAAACACATAATTGCACCCTAGAACAAAATAATTACTTGAGTTAGTTTACCTAATTATATCATTTATGTAATGATTTCATGATATGTAGGATCTCACTTGTCCAGAGGCCTGTCCTTCAGGACATTTGTTGAAAAACGCTGAATTATTTCTCCAAGCTACCAGTAGTTCTCAAGTTACAACCATTTGTTTAGCGGCAATTCAGAGTTACTACAGTCCTGAAAAAAAGTGACTTATGACTGTTTTTCATACTTACTACTGTTGCAGTATCCCCATGGTTACATGATCAAAATTTGGACACTTGGCAACTGACACGTATTTCAAGGTGGGTTGCTCCCGGTTCGGATTGGTTTGGATCGGATCAGGCAAAATGGTAATAGTGGCAGCGGGAGGCTTCACCCACCCGCGCAAATGCTTCTGCACATGTGCAGAAATGTCACACATGAGCGCAGCCGAACTGGTAGTAAAAAAAATTGGCAACCCACCACTGATGCATTTGTGATGATTGCAGTGTCCCACCATCACATGAACAGTTTTTGCAATTTTCTGATGAGATTCATTTAACAACCCTGTTAGAAACTTAACAACTGCATTGATTCCCTTAACAACTCTGGCAAGAAAGGTTGTAAAATGAGTCAAAACTTACTTAACAACTTTCTTCCTTAGCAATGGAAATTTTGAGCTCAATTGTGGTTGTAAGTTGAGGACTACCTGTAGCTAATGAATAATTTGAATGTGGGAGAACCATTGAACTCATATCCTGATCGTGGGTTCCCCAGTCATGGAAACAGAATGCTTAATTAAAGGGGCCTTTGAAACTTATTCAACAAGGCTTTCCTTTTGTTTTAATACAGTCATTCACAACCTGCGGCCCAGAGTGGTCTGCACATCCTAGAGTTATGATAAGTGCTGTGCTGAACTGCAAGGTTCAATGTGACAAAATGGAAACCGATATTATCTACACTAGGCAGAATCATTGAAATTGTATTTAATCAACTAATTACAGAAATTTTGTCTTTGCTTTGGCCTACCCACTTCTCTGCTCAGTGTGGGGAGGGCGGCACCCAGCTAAAAACCGGTTTTCAGTCAGCCCCTGAATTAACCATTCAACAAAATAAGCAGGTGCTTAATGCACTAAGGGAAGGAGGGGGGCAGCACAAAGCTTTCTTCCCTGGCTATCAATCATCCCTTTAATTCAGGAGTGGGCTTTATGGCCTGACCCATGCTGGTTCCGGAATTCTAGGAGTTGAAGTGCACAGGTGGTAATTTGTCATAGTTGCCAATTTCTGCTTTAACTCATTCACTGCCATGCTCAACATTAATTCTCATCACTTATTGAAACCTAATATTGTATAAGTTAAGCAGTGAAAGAGTTGAGCGGTACCATTGTTGGATTGTGTTTAAGGCCAATCCAGCCTTGCCCTTATCCACCCAAAAGATACATGGTCCTGCTTTTAACCAACAATGTGCTTTCTATTTCTGGAAGACTGTGAACAGTGTTTGAGTCTCTTAGAGATTCAGGAGCACATCTGGGGACTCTACGGTAGTAGTTTCAGTTCTGTTCAATACACACGTCTATTGATACATGAAGAAAATTGCTCCTGTTGCTGCTTCATGGAGACTACAGCAAATTCTTTTTGGCCACACTGCCTGCGCTTGATGCAATTTTAAAACTGAAAATGGATTTTATACATGCATTCTGATTGTTATGGCACCATTGAATTCTGCTTGGCAAAACTGGAATGATGCATTTTGTAGATGATACGCATGGAAATGTATAGCACCCACCAGTGTATCACTCAACCACCATTAGATGCCCATGAGTGAAGTCGGGTCAAGGCCATTATCTTCAGATGAAAGCACTACAATACAGAGACAAAGAAAAAAAGGAAATTAGAGTGATAAACAGCCAAACATTGCTAGAAAGAATATGCAACCTCTCTAAACCCTTAGCCTGTTTGTTATTTTGCTGTGCTGTTGGGAGGGAAGAAAACAGACTCGTCTCTTGGTGATACAGTGGTAGAGTTATTGTTGTTGGTGATTTTTGACCCCTTATAAGTTATTGTTTCAGCCCAACTATCCCCATTTCACTCCTCTAAATAACAGTCGGTGGAAGATAGTCATTATTGCACTTTTTTGAATTAAAAAAAAAAAGAACGCCTGCAAAGAATAAGTACATCCCCCATCAGTACTTCTTACTGTTTATTCTACCCAGGACCAATTTATAGAATTAAATATATGGCAGATATATACCTTTCTTAAGTCAGTTTGTATATAGGCCATTCCTTTTCATTACTGAAGGGGGTAATAAAGCCTGCCTTCCTTTTCTGGCAGCTATGTTTCAGCGCGAGCCATTCTGTTTATTATATCAGGGCCTAGGAGAGATTCGGCATGCATATTGCCTGGTCTGTTTCACAGTAATAATGCTAACATAATGGAGAGATTAAAGTAATTTAGCTTCAGCAGGCAAATCCACTGGTGACCCCCAGCATTGTGACTTATTTATCCAGATTTGGCATGTTAGTAAGCAGTTTGCAGGCAAGCCATAAAATAAGATTTCCTGACCTAGGCAGCACAGGAAATAAATCTTTTTCCTAGTTTCTTATTGCCTCCATTGTACTGCCAAGTGTTTCAAATAAATATGATAATATTAAAGTGTTTTGAAGATTTCAGTAATAAAAGCATCTATTCATGTGTTCTGCTACTTGATGCTGCAGTAGGGAAGAGATTTTCTGCTGCTAATAGTCAAGAAGCATAGATATGTTGTTGGAAGCCTGCCATGTAGAATACCAACATTTCCATCCACTAAAACATTAGGGAAGGTGCTGTTTATGGTTAATTATCTCCACAATATGTGAAAAGACATTTTGCTGGTTTCATTTTATTTCTCACTGACCTTTCAATCTGTTGTAGATTGTATCTATGAAGCAGAGATATTTCTCCACTCTCTACCTCAGGAAGTAGAATCTCCTGAGCATGCACGCTTCTTTATACCTTCTTGATCCCTATTTCTTGGAGGTTTAAGATATGTTTGAGCAGTAATACGTAGTATGTGTTTACATCAATGTCCCCCCCCAAAAAAACTTACGGTATGGATGCCAACTCCCAGAATTTCCCAACAAACAAGAGCATTTTAGGAGTTGATGTCCACACATTGTAATATTTCCAAGTTTATTATATCAAGTTTGCCTAGTTTACATCATTGATCTTTGAGAAGAAGATTCTTTATGCAGCTAAGACTATAGTTAAGAGTTCCCTTCCCCTATTTGAAAGGTCCTTATCATATAATATTTAAATTATCTGACCAATCTCAAGACAAAATAGCAATGATTGGACATGATCGCAGAACATTTCTCTCTAAGGTAACTGTACTTCAGAAAATAGATCTGTCATAGCAGTAAACACTGAATAATTAACATATCCAGAAAGGTTAAATATTTTAATAAATTAGTACCTATGCAGTTAGCTAACTATTGATTATAAGAATATTAACATTATTATATATTAAACATATGACAATTATTTATATAAACACCTCTAACAATTTTTTAATTTTAAAATATTTGAAATAAAAAAAAAATCATACTTAGTGAAGAGATTCAAGTATTATGTCTCATTACATCCAAAATAACTATGTTTCTGTTTATAATTATTTTTTCCTTTGGAAAAGTCATGCTGAAACTTTAATATACAAATCTAAAATAATAAATTGATCTATTTCTACACTTCAGTATAAAATTCTAAAGTAGAATTGGAGAATTCATTGTTTTAGTAATAGTAACATCCCAATGAATTGAATATAAAGTAATTATATATAAAAATCTTTCTTATAAATGACCATGGTCAATATTATTGGAAATATTTTAGCCTTAGTTGTTGATTGTTGTTGCATTCTTTTCAATATGTATTCTTCATAATGTGTCTGCTTACTCTCTTATAATCCCTTCCTCTCATGCTTTTTTCTTTGTGAGAGGGGGACAAGATTGCCATAGGAGAGATTGTACAGAAATTACTTTTCTTTTCTTCCCCAATTGATACCAGCCTAAACTGCTGGTATCACTGTAATCATCATAATTATGACAAATCACGGCTTGAACTATCTTGTTTTGCATGTAATGAGTCTATCTCATATATTAGTTTCACCTTTTAAGTTACATTACTGAAATAAATGAACTTTTGCACGATATTCTAATTTTTTGAGTTTCACCTGTATTCTTTTCAATGTGTATTCCCCATTTTGTGCCTGTTTACTCTCTAGTAATTCCTTTTTCTCCAGTGAAAGCAAATACAAACATTAATTTCCTTTTTAGTCATTATCCCAGCAATGGGTTGGATATTCAAAAGTGTAGGAGAGTGGATAAAAAGAAAGTATAGACAAAATTACATGATTTCCCATTAAACTTTGTTTAGTGATATACCTGCCAGTATCTTTTGTGGTAACTGAGAACTACCTATAAGTGCAAATTATTTGAGAACTAGCCATAGGATATTTTAATGAATTCCATAAAGAAGATTTAGTAATCAGTAAGGAATAGCAATCAATAATATTAAGATTATATGAGAGAAAAGAGGCACAAGCTTCTATTACAGAATCCCACATTTTACAAGATAAAGGCCAACAAATTTTTAAATTGCCATGGAATAATCAGTTAGAATGACAGGGAAGATTCCATATTTTATATTACATTGTGCCTGTAATTTGTTAGTTCCCTCATTGGTCCATTGACTTCTCTTTTCTCTGCCTTTACATACTGATATCCCTGTATTTCTTAAAACACCTATTTGTTCCAATTCTATTGCCTTTTTTTAATCCTTTCAAGTCAGCATTGACTCCTGGCAATTGCCTGGACAGTTTCCTGCAGTTTCCTTGGCAAGATTTTGGAAGTGATTCCAATTGACTTTGTGCCTAAGGCTGGACTAGAACTCACAGTCTCATGGTTTGCAGCCTGGTGCCTTAACCTCTACAGTAAACTTTTTCTCTTTTTCCCATCCAAATACTTTTTAAAAGTTACCTTTAAGACATGGTCAGCCTCTGATGACTGAATCCAGATTTTTTTTATGGTATTCCTCATTGTTTTTTCACCAAGAATTAAGTATATGACCCTTAGCTTATGAAAAGAGCCAAAGTTAGTTAGATGCTGCCTGGCAGAATTGTTTCTATTATGTTAAAACAATTTTAGTTACCACAAAAGAGTTTAAATAGCTAGCAAATGCTAATAATAAACTTACTAAAGTTAGGGACTGTGGTGGTTCAGTGGCTAAAACACTGAGCTTATCGATCACAAAGGTTGACAGTTCGAATCCCTAGGGCTGCGTAACTGAGTGAGCTCCCATTACTTGTCCCAGCTTCTGCCAACCTAGTAGTTCAAAAACTGCTGTAGAAATGCAAGTAGAAAAATAGGAATCACCTTTGGTGGGAAGGTAACAGCATTCCATGCACCTTCGGCATTTAGTCATGCCGGCCACATGACCATGGAGATGTCTTCGGACAGCGCTGGCTCTTCAGCTTTGAAACAGAGATGAGCACCACCCCCTAGAGTTGGGAATGACTAGCACATATGTGTGAGAGGAACCTTTACCTAATAGTAAATGTGTGTTATTGTTCAGATCATATACAGAGACAGTCTTTTGTCATTCCTCTTCACCTATTTGATTAGGAACTGAAAAAAGACTGAAGACCTCTATTTAATGCCAAATTTAGTGTGAGTTAGTTTAGACTGATCTAGGTCCCTGCATGAAGTCAGCATGCCTTTCCATGCCTTTAAACAGGAGTGGGTCAGTCTATTTGAATGCAGCTTACTACATCAAATCTTATGTGTATGGATCTAATTTAAAAGGATGAATGTGATCTAAAAGACTAGAATCATATCCACAGAGATATTTGAATAGTCCAACTAATTCTCACACAAAATCTCAGAATTAGTACACTAGTTAAATAGGATGGCTAGATCAGTATTTCCAGGGATTGCATGTAGCCTTCTCTCTTTCCGTTATGAAAAACAGTTCCAAACATTACATCACACAACCTTAATAGCTGCTGGCTAGATTACTGCAAAAGAGGGTTATTTAGTGGCAGATAAAGCTGTCACTGGCAGTTGATAATGATAGCTTGCTAGAAGCTGTAGGTTTAAGGGACCTAATTAGAGATAGTGTTCTAGTTAGAACTGTTTGCTTCCCCTTTTGCTTGGAGGTGCCTTAGAAATTAAAAAGAACTATGCTTGTGCTTGAATGGATAGGCACTTTTCTTCTAATATTATTCTAACCATTCCATTCTATTATTTTATGAGTAAGAAATAAGTGCCACGTTAGACACAGCATATCACAGTTAGAATAGTTAAAGCCTAGAACCAGGGAGACTTTGAGTTCTAGTCCCACCTTAGGTATAAAACCATCTGAGTGACCTTGTCCTAATCACTGTCAGCTTCAAGAGGAAAGCAAGTCTTATGAAAATCTGGCCAAGAAAACTGCAAGCACTGGAACTTCCAGAAGTCAAGATTGAATAAATCACAGGTACAACTCTGAAAAATGTACTGCCTGAAGAAAAATAAAGCCTTCACTTCAATTTTATAGTCTTTCTTAGTCTTTCTTAGACAGGGGCTTTGTGGAAGGTTTGGTTTATGCATCTGTGAGGCTCAGGTGCAGAGACTTTTACAGGAGTCTCTTTCCACTACCAGGGTTTGATAGTATAGACCAGAGTACAAGAATCTGTGGGAGAACTGGGTCACATTCTAGAGCAGCAGTAACCAATCGGTAGTCCGTGGACCACTGGTGGTCCACGAGAAAATTTTGATGGTCTGCAGAAAAATTATTTGCATTTTTAAATTTGCATTAAATCAGGGGTCCTCAAACTATGGCCCCAGAGAGTCTCCCCCTTCTGACTCGGGGCCTGCTGTAGCCTCCTGGTGCAGGGCTTTAGGCAAAGGCTGGAGGGAAGCACCGCTGGTGGTGAAAAGCCTTCTTCCAGTGGGACTGCATCATGGCCTGGAACTGGCTGACCATCTCAGCCCAGTGAGCATCCAGGCACTGGTATCTGGCCTTGCACTCCCACAGGTCTTCCCTCTGCTTGTAGTCCTCAGTGAGATGCTTCTGCTGAGCCTCCTTCTCAATCAGATCCAATTTGAACTGAACAAGTTGTTTTGCCAACTCTTTCTCATGGTGGCTGATTAGCTCCAACAACTGCTTCCTGTTGGGGCCCTAAGGAGCCTGGGCAGGCAGGCAAGAATTAGCTGGGAGGGGAGGGGCGAGTAGAGGCTAGCGAAGTGCCCCTTGATGTGAGTGATATCGAGTTGACCATACCTACCCATCACATGACCTTAGTGCAGGGCTTTAGGCAAAGGCCACCCCCCACCCAGCCAATCATTAGGTAGATCATATTAACAGTCCACGGGATTTAAAATTGTGAATTTAGTGGTCCCTGAGGTCCGAAAGGTTGGTGACCCCTGTTCTAGAGCACAAAACTGAACAGAGAGTTCCCTAGGACTTGAGATAGAACCAGAAAATCTCTGGAGGAAAAGATTAAGGAGCAGAATTAGAGCGCTGTAATTTCATTTTCACACGTTATGGAATGAAGCACGTTTCCCATGCAATGTATAACATCACAGAAGACAGGGCACCGGTAGGACAGTGCCATAAATAACCCATATGGCAATGAGATTATTAACATGTCATTTTAAATGCAAACATACATTTTTCCCCTTGCCAAAATGTGTGCTTGCACCTATAATTTCAGACTATTTTTCTTGTACTTATATTTCCTGATCTTAGACTGCTCCATTTTTTTTGGAGAAGTGCCCAAAGCAGGAGGGAGGGAGAGTTTTCATCAGGCACTTATTTATGAGAATCTCTCTTTTTACCTCATAAAATAAATTCTGGAAAGCTCACAGTGAAGTATTTCATATTTGAAGAGGCTTCTGTCTCCCCCTTCATGCTTCAACACCTCCCACGGGAAGTTAAAAATGGAAGAACCTCTCAAATAGAAAATACACAGTTCTACTCTCCTGCAACATACTGGCTTCTTTGTTTCCCTGCCTATTCTACAAATGCTAACATAAACAGTTTTAACAAAGCATCTGAGAATCAGCCATAATTGCAGCCATTTCACTTTCATCAAAGAATGCATTTTTATTATTATTATTTTATAGGTAGGTGATGAATCAGTGACAAAGATTAAACCGTACATCGCAGTAGGTAGGCTTATTATAGGTTCTGTCATTTGCCTGATTGCAAATGCATACCAATCATATAAACAGAAGAAATGAGTTTCTTTTATGCTTGTGGCTGCCTGGCCACCTGCACATTTACTAATGATGGATTAATTGCTGGAATATGGATCTTGACAAGCTGAAGACAGCAAATGCTTGTTAGGATTCCAATCCAGAATTCTTGAGCTAGTTTTATTCCCTGCAATATGAACTTCCTCATTTATTAGATATGTTTGGTTCCTTCTCATCAGGGACGAATGTTATCACTTCCCTGTTTATCTCCGGTTGCCTAGCATTTTTTAAGAGGTCTTTGGCCCTCCAACTTCAAGGGTTTATTTATACCTTTATGTGTGTATTCCATCCTTTTTGTAATCCATCTATATTTATGGTCTCTGAATTAGAATTAGAATTAGAATTAGAATTGATTTTTATTTGTAGGCCGCCCTTTTCCCTGAGGGGACTCAGGGCGGCTCACAGAAACCAGGGAGGGGGAAATACAGCACTAAGACGACAACACATAATAAAATAATAAGCAACATGCATACAACATTCGGGCGGGGTAATGGTCCTTATCCCCAGGCCTGACGGGCGAGCCAGTTCTTCAAGGCTATGCGGAAGGCCTGGACGGTGGAGAGGGTACGAATCTCTACGGGGAGCTCGTTCCAAAGGGTCGGGGCCGCTGCTGAGAAGGCCCTCCTCCTTGTAGTTGCCAGCCGACACTGGCTGGCCGATGGAGTACGGAGGAGGCCTAACCTATGAGATCTTATAGGTCGTAGGGAGGTAATTGGCAGAAGGCGGTCTCTCAAGTATCCAGATCCACTGCCATGTAGGGCTTTATGGGTGATCAGTAGCACCTTGAAGCGCATCCGGAGATCGACAGGTAGCCAGCGCAGCTCGCGGAGGATAGGTGTAATGCGGGTGAATCGGGGTGCACCCGCGATCACTCGCGCGGCTGCGTTCTGCACTAGCTGAAGTCGCCGGACGCACCTCAAGGGCAGCCCCATGTAGAGCACGTTGCAGTATTCCAGCCTAGAAATCACGAGGGCCCGAGTGACTGTTGTGAGGGCCTCCCGGTTCAGGTAGGGTCGCAACTGGCGCACCAGGCGTACCTGGGCGAATGCCCCCCTGGTCACAGCCGCTATATGATGGTCGAATGACAGCTGTGGATCCAGGAGGACTCCCAAGTTGCGAACCCTCTCTGAGGGGTGTAAAATTTGACCCCCCAGCCTGAGTGTTGGATTAATGGCCAAATTTTTGGGAGGGAAACACAACAGCCACTCGGTCTTTTCTGGGTTGAGCACAAGCTTGTTAATCCTCATCCAGTCCATGACGGCTTCAAGTCCCCGGTCCATCACGTCAACCGCTTCATTGATTTGGCACGGGGCGGACAGATACAATTGAGTATCGTCCGCGTATTGATGGTATCTAATCCCGTGCCTACGGATGATCTCTCCCAGCGGTTTCATGTAAATGTTAAATAGTAGGGGGGATAAGACCGAACCCTGCGGCACCCCATATTTCAGGGGCCTTGGGGACGATCTCTGCCCTCCCACTAACACCGACTGCGACCTGTCCGAGAGGTAGGAGGAGAACCACCGTAACACGGTGCCTCCCACTCCCACCTCCCGCAGTCTTCGCAGAAGGATACCATGGTCGATGGTATCGAAAGCCGCTGAGAGGTCAAGGAGGACCAGGATGGAGGGATGTCCTTCATCTCTGGCTCTCCAAAGATCATCCATCAATGCGACCAAGGCGGTTTCAGTGCTGTAACCGGGTCTGAAGCCTGACTGGAAGGGGTCTAGGTAGTCTGCTTCCTCCAAGGACCGTTGGAGCTGGAAGGCCACCACCTTCTCAACAACCTTCCCCAGAAAGGGGAGGTTGGAGACCGGGCGGTAGTTGTTAAGGACAGCTGGATCTAGGGATGGCTTCTTCAGAAGGGGTCTCACCACCGCCGCTTTTAGTGTGGCGGGGAAGTTCCCCTCCCGAAGAGAGGCGGTTACAACCGCCTGGATCCAGCCTCGTGTCACCTCACTGCAGTTAGAAACCAGCCATGAGGGACACGGATCCAGAGCACAGGTGGAGGAACTCACAGCTCTCATGGCCTTGTCCACATCCCCGGGGGTAACCTCCTGAAACTCAACCCAGAGCTGTTGAACTTGATCCCCCTGAGTCTCGGCTGGAACTGCGGGTGTGGAGTCCAAGTCCGTCCGAAACCGAGCAATTTTGTCCGCTAAGAATTGGGCATATTCTTCAGCTCTGCCCTGCAAGGGTTCCCCCGCCTCCCTTTTGTTCAATAGGGAGCGGGTTATCCTAAACAGGGCGGCTGGACGGGACTCAGCGGATGCGACCAGGGAGGCTATGTGCGATCTTTTGGCTGCCCTAAGTGCCCTAGTATATTCCCTGGTGCAGGTGGTTACCATTGCTCGGTTCGCTGCGGACTTATCGGACCTCCAACGGTGCTCTAGGCATCTCCTCCGGCGCTTCATCTCCCGGAGCTCCTCGGTGAACCAAGGAGGTCTCCGGGATCCGCCGCCTCGGAGGGGCCGCAGTGGCGCAATCCGGTCGAGGGCCTCTGACGCTGCCGAATGCCACGCAGCAGCCAGAGTCTCTACCGGACTGTGGGCGAAAGTATCAGGAATAACCCCAAGCTCTGTCTGGAACCTTACTGGCTCCATAAGACGCCTGGGGCGGAACCATCTGGTCGGTTCCTCCTCCCTACAGTGGGGGTTTGGCCTCCGGAAGTCGAGCCTCAGTAGGCAATGGTCTGACCACGACAGGGGTATGATGTCACTCCCCCTCAGACCAAGATCACACATCCACTGCTCCGAGAGAAATACGAGGTCAAGCATGTGTCCCGCTGAATGGGTTGGGCCTCGGATTACTTGAGTCAAGCCCATGGCTGTCATGGAAGCCATGAACTCCTGCGCCCCATCAGAGTTTTCACCGAGCGACGGCAAATTAAAGTCCCCCAGGACCATCAACCTAGGGAACTCAATCGCCAGCTCGGCTACCGACTCGAGGAGCGAGGGGAGGGCCGCTGCAACGCTGTTGGGAGGCAGGTACGTTAGCAGCAAACCCACTTGACCCTTGAGGTCCAACTTTAACAGCAAAGACTCACACCCGACAATCTCCGGAGCAGGGACCCTACGAGGAACTAACGACTCCCGGATAACCGCGGCCACACCCCCACCCCTTCCCTGGGCTCTCGGCTGATGCAGCACCTGAAATCCTTCTGGGCACAGCTCTACAAGGGGGACTCCTCCCTCTGGGCCCAGCCAGGTCTCAGTAATACATGCCAGGTCTGCCCTCTCGTCTAAAATTAAGTCCCGGACGAGAGGTGCTTTATGTACAACAGACCTGGCATTTAGCGACAACAGCCTGAGACCAGGGTCCTGATTACTTGCGCCATCTGGTCTTGGAGTGGGACTCCTAGGGCCGGAAGGAGGGATCTCTGTGACGTAGCGAACCCTCCTTCCCCGGTAATGGCCAGCCCTAAAGTCCCCGCCGTATCTGCCCCTCCCTGTTACGACCGCAATACCCCGACCCTCTCCCGTGTCTCTGGTCCCCTCAACCACCCCCGTGGCCCCCGCAACTCCCGGCAGGTCCTCCGAATCACACATACTCATACACTCCCGCAAGCAGTCCCCACGTAAGATTAAAACACAGAAAATTTACAACAATATGAATATAAAAAGTGGGACATTCATTCATCTCATGCAAATCTCATGCATATCCCATACAAAGAAAGAAGAAAAAGATGAAAGAAAAGCAAGAAATTACAAGAATTGCGCAGTTGTTTAAAATTTCAGGTGCGGGTTCAGCTGGCGAATTAGCTGTTAATGTTCAAAATTAAAATGGCTAGGGGCCGATTACAGTTCGAATAAAATATACGGGGGAGAGTCTTGTTACCCCTCTTTTCTTTCGTGGAGTTGCTGGTCAAAAGGTCCTGTGGGGGATCGGTATAATCACACAATATTGTCACCGTCTGTCCACCCACAGCCCAGGTCCAAACTTTCTTTTTGGGAGTAAAGCCAATATAATGGTGGTGGTAACAGTCTGATGGCAGTCTGGTGGTGGTAACAGTCTGGTGATGGTAACAGTCTAGGTCAAGAAACACCGGGTCACAAGCTCTGAATGTATGGGCAGGGGAAGTCAAGCAGTCAAAGTCCAGAGTGGCAGGCAACCAGTATCGATTCAAAGAATAACGTTGGAACCAATGATGGTAGAAAAGGCAGCGTTGGAAAAGGAAAAGGGGGCAGTGTCGGTAAAAACAGCAGTACTGGTGGGGGGGGCTATATTGCTGACAAAGAACAGCGATGGTCACGAAGTCAGTGTTGATAGAACGAGCAGCATTGGTGAGAGAAACAGCTCTGTTAGAAAAGGTGGCATCGATGGAAAAGCCAAGCCAAGTATAAGGGGGGGGGCCTCCGGAAAAGGCTCCGGCCACGGCGCACATAGCCAGCCGCCCGGTTCGCCCAATCCGAAAAAGAGCCCAATCCTCCAGGTCTAAATAATGGCAGTCGCTAATCAGCGCGATTAGTACAGTCGCTGTAGGCTCACCACGTTGGACAGATTTTAAGAAGAGGGTTAGAGAACCCCACAGCTGCTGGAGCCGCCGCAAGACGCTTTCGCTCGCCTCCGCCCCCACTATAAGGCCGCCGCTCCCGCTGCCGAGGCCGCCACGCCACGCCGGAGAGTCCGAAGCCCCGAGCCGACGAGAGACACCGGTTTCTCTCAGCCGTTGGCTCGCACACGTCCCCCGAATCTCCATCCTCCTGGGGGACCTTCCCAAAAGCAGCAAGCAATCGGTCCCACAAGCTCCCGGGCGCTTTTTCGCTAGGTCGGCTAACGCGGAAAAGCCCCGGCCGCCATTCCGGATCTCCGCACATGAATCTTGCAAGTCTAATAACAGGCAGTGAAGTAAAAATAGAGAACAGAAGCAAAGAGAAAGGCATACAATTAACGGAAATTTGAAGAGGACCATCAGAAAAAAATCCTCTTGGTTACAGTCATGATAGAATTGTGTTGAATAATTTAATGAAATGCCAGGAGGAAAGCTACTGTTCAAACTGCCAGGGACAAGATGCTCCAAAATGCAGAAGACATAACATAGAAGACCAGGTACAATATCTCTCTCCTGATTGCAGAGCTTGCTCAAAACTCAGCTATATCTGAAGAATGTTTCAGATATATTCCAAGTCTTCTATTCCACTGTGAAATCTGATGCTGATTTACATTTATTCAGTCTAAACAGTTGCACCTGTTCCCCTCTGCAGGTATTTCTAACTTTTCTCATAAAATTAAGCTCATTAGGTTCACGTGAAGTTTCAAAAATGGTTATTCTTTGCATCTCAGAGGAGATTTAATTTAATCATGCTTTGAAACTGGGTATTTTAAATCTATTTGCAGCATCAAATCAAATACAATCAAATGACTTTGAATGCCTTGGAGAAATTCAAAGATGTTTTGGAGAGTCAGAAAAACAGAATAACAGAGTTGGAAGGGACCTTGGAGGTCTTCTAGTCTAACCACCTGCTCAGGAAGCCTGCTGTCCCATTGCCTAGGAAACCCTATACCATTTCAGACAAATAGTTGTCCAATCACTTCTTCCAGTGTTGGAGCATTCACAACTTTTGGAGGCAAGTTGTTCCACTGATTAATTGCTCTGTCAGGAAATTTCTCCTTAGTTCTAGGTTGCTTCTCTCCTTGATTAGTTTCCATCCATTACTTCTGGCTTCAGAACATTCTTCATATGTTTTTGCCTCCAGTCCCCTAATCATCTTTATTGCTCTTCTCTGCACTCTTTCTAGACTCTCAACATCTTTTTTATATTGTGGTGACCAAAACTGGACGTGGTCTTCCCTGTGTGATTGTACCAAGGGATTATAAGGTGGTATTAATACTTCAAGTGACTTTGATTCTATCCCTATATTAATGCAGCCTAGAACTCTGTTGGCTTTTTTTGAGCCAGGAGTGTTTGCAGCACACTTCTGACTCCTAAATGATTGTCCACTGGGACTCCAAGGTCCCTCTCACAGTTACTAATGATGTTTATCCATCGTGTTCAAAGAGGATCTTCACATCTATCAGGTTGCATAGGCCTTACCGCAGGTGGCTGGTAAGGCCTATACTATACAGGCATGAAATGTTCTGCCACATGTCAAGCACCATTGCTGCAGCTTTTACAGCTCTGGCTTTGGAGTGTGCTCACTTCTCTCATGCTATGGTTGTTCTTTTGTCCTCAGATGTCTAGGAGCCTTGGTAGATCAGCCATGATGATTGATCCTGGGTCAGGGATTCCCAGGAGGTGGTGTCAATTTTCAGGGAGCTGAAGGAGGCTTTCAGCATGTCTTTGTATTGCTTCCTTTATCCCCCGTGCGATCACTTTCCTTGAGATAGCTCACCATAGAGCAGCTGTTTAGGGATGTGATGGTCTGGCATCCTTGCAACATGGCCTTCCTCTCACAGTTACTACTATTGAGCTAGATACCATATATACTGTACCTGTGCATTTTGTTTTTCATGCCTAAATTTACTTTTTTCACCATTGAATTTCATTCAATGGTAGCGCCCAATGTTTGTATCTTAAGCTTAACTTCTGGAGTGTTGACTATTCCTGCTAGCTTGGTGTCATCTGCAAATTTGATGAGTTCCCCTTCTATCCCTTCATCCAAATCATTGATGAAGATTTTTGGCCTAAAGCAGAGCCTTGGGGTATCCCACTACATACCTCCTTCCAGTAGATGCAATTCTATTGAGGACTACATATTGAGTGTGGTTGGTTACCAGTTATGAATCCATTTGGTGGTGATGCTGTCTAACCCACATTTTTATATCTTAACAAGTAGTAGGCTGTGGTCTATTTTATCAAATTATATATACAGCATTCCTCTGGTTCACAAATTTTGTCACTTTGTCAATGAATGCAATAATATTTGTCTGGCATGATCTGTTTTTGACAAACCCATATTGGGCTTTGGTTATGACTTTATCTAGGCTTTTGGTGAGGATAACTGAATATGATTAAGTTATTTTTCCATATTTTATATTTAGTATTGTATATGTTTTGTTGTTTTAGATGCTAAACCATTCAGAGTTGTTTGATGTAGGTGGAATATAAATTTAAAATATAAAATAAAATTTGTGGTGGCAATTTGTTCAACATTCTAAGGGATCAGAAGATTATTCAACAATCTGGATATAACACAGAAGTAATCTCTGACTCCCCTAAATACAAAACCATTCTTTTGAATTCAATGATTATTAGAATGGAATATATAATTCCAAGGATATCAGACATCCACTTTCCTGAATAACTTTCATAAGCACATGGCTATACCATCAATTCAATCAATTCAATTCAATTTTTTCCTCAGAAATCAGTGGAAGTCAAGCACAGCTGAATTTTTCTGCCGCAGCCAATTCTCTTGTCCTGCCAGTTATCATGATGCAAATCTTTCATCTTATTCTATATCTTTGCCAATGTTCTCCCTTCCCTATTTTCCATTATCGTTCTCTTACTGTTTCCTTGTTTTGTTTGTTCCATGACTCATGCACTCTATTTTTCATCTCTTCTCATGGCTTGTCCACTGCTTTTATTCATACAGTGTAATCTTTGTGTGCTTCCTGCTGCTTTCACTCTCTATCCGTCCCTTCATTCATTTCAATTTCTATCTTTTTTTTCCTAAAGATCTTTCTGGTCATTGCATCCCAATGGCAATTTTCTCCATTTCACTTTTCTTTCTTAAATCCTACACAGAAGCAAAGGTCAACTATTCCTCACCTTCCTATGGCTCTTCATTTTATAATCAGGTCAAACATCTGTTGTCTAGCCCACCAGGAAGAGTGTCAGATCTGTGAATCTGCCATTCTTCAGGGGAAGAGGGGGACTCTGATTCATTATGCATCTTCATTGTATTTTCTATACGTTTATATTTTATTATTCTCGCTCCTATATATCCTGCATCCTGTAATCATTGATTTATAACCTTTAGCCCAGAACCTAGGTGCTCTGGCATTCTCTTACCTTTTGGGTTTTAAATAACCAGGCTTGAGGCAGCAGTAACGGTTTTCACAGCTTTATTCAATGCAGGTCTGGTAACTAGGAGGATTCAGAACGTGGACAGCTCCTGGCCAACTGACAGCTCTTTATATGCGGAACTGTCAGTTGGTCAGCCAATAGAGGCTCGCCACGTCTAGCTCCAGCTGGATGGTGCATTGCAGCCAATCAGCTTGTGGCTGCTCCGGCCCCTCCCGTCGGATGGCACAGGAGGACTTAACACTGTGGAATATAAGGAGAGGGAGAGCCATGTGGGTTTTATCACTCAAAAGCTGGCAGAGGATGACCCTGAGAAACTTCCCTTATCACTTTCTCAGAGCGGTCGGTACAATAACCTCTTCACAATGGCAGATTGGCTGAATCCACACTGGACTGTTGGTAGGGGATTCTAATTCCTTTCATTTTAACTATATGACCTGCAAGCCCTCAGTGCTTGCTTTGACTTTGCCCTGCTATCACTTCTGTTCAATAAAACCATGCACAAGGAGAAAAGAGACTAATATTCCAACTGCATAAAGCTACATTGTCAGAAATTAGAATAGGGGTAGGGAACTGATAGCTCTCTTTATTGCCTACAATTTCAACTCCCAGCCAATGTTCCCTCTAAGCTGCGTGGCTGTGCGGCTGCGCACATGACAAGAAAATGCCGTGCAGCAGTTCCCAACTGCCACACAGTGATTTTTAATGTCACAGCGTAATGTACATTTGATGGAAATTAAGCTGCTGGATTCTGGACTTTAGTCTGGAGAGTGGAGACTAGATGTAGCTACGTCTGCTGGACTTTTGCGCAACATTCCAAGCGTCAAGCGCCGATTGTGAGTGAGGTTTCAGCCTGATGAATGCCACCAAAACCAAAGCCCGCAATTGGCTGCAAACTGAGCACTTGGATATGTTGATGCAAATCCGATCTTGCCAGACTTCAGTGGCGCAGATTGATCATGACAAAGTGTTTTCAGAATGGTCATTAAAGAAAGACAGATGTGAGAAACTGTAAAATGAGACAGACTTTCAGTGAATAACAGTGTACATTACCATAAACACTAAACAAGTATTTTAATATTGCAGACTTGCAATATTAAAAGTGATACTGATATTATATAACACTTTTAATTAAGCGGATACCTTGAATAAACATAACTTTGAATTTCAAATAACACTGATTTCGTTGTTGTCTTGGGTGACATCTGTGAAAAAAAATCAGGTGCTCAGGCATGAAAATGTGCCGCTCGAACACTATACTTTTCAGTGCACACTGAAAAAATTAGAGGGAACATTGCTCCCAGCAATTTGAATTCACATGGCTGTTGGTTAAGACCAGCAAAATTGTAGCTTAGTAACATCTGGAGGTCACAAGTTTCAAATCAGTGATCTAAAATCATTTGTAACAGAGTTGGAAAGAGAAGGTTCAACATAAATGTAATTAATAATGTCTCTGGAAAAAGGACTTCATTTGAAATATGCTGGGCCCTAAAAATATGGTTTTGTGCAATCTTGTCTTTCTCTTTTCTTTAAAAAAAATTGTTATTATTATTTTATTTTAACAGAATTCAAAGCAAAAGCATTTTCCCATAGGAATTATTCCTTGGTCAATCCCAAAATCTTATTTCAAATTTATATGGACCTCTAGTCCATTAGTAACTTTTTAAAATCAAAGTTTTAATCACCCTTCTGATGTTTATTAAAAAGAATTAAGTACTTAAGCAATAGCAATAGCAGTTAGACTTATATACTGCTTCATAGGGCTTTTAGCCCTCTCTAAGTGGTTTACAGAGTCACCATATTGCCCCCAACAACAATCCGGGTCGTCATTTTACCCACCTCGGAAGGATGGAAGGCTGAGTCAACCCTGAGCCGGTAAGATTTGAACAGCCGAACTGCAGAACTGCAGTCAGCTGAAGTAGCCTGCAGTGCTGCATTTAACCACTGCACCACCTCGGCTCTAAGCTTGTAATTAAAACTTCTTTTGCTAAAGATTGAAAGAAACATATCCAGTATTTTCAGATTTGCTAATACAAAGTTCCTAATAGCTGAAAAGCAGTTAACAAGCAATTTCTGAAACTGATTTAAAAAGGAAATATGCAAACTTAGTGTCCTGTCAAAAGAATGGATTGTCGTTTGAGCAAGTTGGTTATTTCTTCATATGCCAGAGGACTAAATCTACTGGAGACTTCGGCCTTGTGGCCACCTCTTGTGAACAACTATCTGGAGTACTTGTAGGTGATCTTAAGTTCTCTTCTTGTCCAGAGAGGAAATATTAAGGATCAATTCTATTCACCAGTTCTTTATTCTGCTGTAAACATGGTCTCTGCATTTTGAGCCATCTGCTTCACTCTGCTATTACTTCCCCGGAAATCTTGCTTCCCTCTGATTGGCTCCTTCCTATAACTGTTTTGGCATTTATTTTACTAGGACAGCATTTTAGAAATGAAAAGTGAAGCCAAACCATGAAAATCCACAAGAGAGTAATCTGAATACATTGGTGTGGGAGTGGGGCTAACATCTAAATATCTCAATCATTCTCCATAGCAAACTCCAAACATATATGGAGAATAATGATACCTCACCTCTCCTCAAAGAAATGGAACTGCTGTGATTTGTCTGTTTTTGGGCACTTTATAAGAATACAGTGAAAAAATATTACAATACATGACATTGGCCTGTATCTTAAAATTAATTATTTAGCAGTTACCAATGGTATACCATTATATTGGAGTCCTTTGACAAGCTAGCTTTAACCTTTAGAGGAATATTACTCAGAAATAAAATAACTTCTTGTGACAGTTGTGACCTACACTTTGGCGACAACATTCTTTTTGTAATCAATAGGAAATATATCAGAAAAGTGAACTATGATGGTTTTCCCAGGATTGTCTGCATGTCTGGTGGATAGTTATTTCTCCCACTAGAATTCAGTATAAAATATTGACATAGCAGAAATGATCTTTTTTTAAAAAAAAATGGGTTGTGTCCTGGCTTGTTGTCCTTCTCACTTCTCTTGCACATTATCAGTGCTTGTAAGAACCATACAGGGATGCTCTGAGTAGGCAGTGGGATAAAAATAATGTTCCCCAAGCAAGAAATGACTTACAGATCTCTCCTAGTATATCAAGGTCCCATGGAGTATTATAAATTCCTGCCTCGAACAGGGATTTTCAAAGTTTTATCAGCTACAAAACCTGTAAATTAAAAAAAAGGAATCTCAGGACTGTTAATCAAGAGACAGCCCTTTAGTGATAGAAAACTGGCAATACAACAACACTGGTGCTCATTATTTATTTTTGCAAATGTGTATTAAAGTCCCTTCTGAGTACTGTGGGTTATGGTTGTTGTCCAGTGTGTGTTATCTCTCCTTCTTTGCTTTTACCATTGCATTTTATTGTTACATGTGTTTTGATCTGTGAGCCATCCAGAATGAATGAGAGCAAAGTGATCCAAAAATGTAATAAGAGTTGTAATAGATAAAAATAAAGTACACCAAATAAATATTGGGCCACCTCTATTTAGATCAAAGCATTGCAACTGCTGCCTTTCTAGTACAAAATGCAGTCATCAGGTAAGAAGCACCTTTCAATATCTCAAGTGCAGAACTTTGTGTAATAAGCAGCATGGGAGAAGGAAAGATCAGCTGGAAGCATCAGCTGACTTCTCCAAGTAGTGGGATGGGAAAGCAAAGAGGATTATCGTAAGAAACAAAAAAAATTGAGGATAGAGCAGTGATGGTGAACATTTTGGGCTTGGCATCTCAAAAATTCAGAAACTGCCTACCTTGACTCTTCAGGCATTTCACACTCACACACACAGAGGACAAAAGATGCCTCTATAGAGTTCTGGAGCTCTGGACTCTACTCTCCAGATTTTCTGGAAATTGCACTAGAGGATCATACTCTAATGGGTCTTCTGGAGTGCCACCAAACTGCAGGAGAAGGCTCTCATGATTTCCACACACTGCAGTGGTTGTGTGAATGCAAACCTTCTCATGCAACTTCCAGAGAGTCTGTAGTCCTAATGTGTCAACAAAACTGTGACAGGCATGTCAGATTTGCCATTGCTGAAATAGAGCACGCTCAATATTTGCAGAATGCCGAATGGTGAAAAAGGCAGAAATCGTGGCAGTGATGAATAGAAGAGATTATGGCTTATGGGTAGCCAGAACCTTCACCTTTAGAGAGGTTATTTCAGCTATCACAGGATTGAGAATGGTGTTATGATGCCATGTGGGTATGGCAGGACAATTTTTTTTTGTCCATTTGCTTGTCTAATCCTATTTTCTTTTGATTTGGCTGATCTGAAGATGTAGAACACTTTCTTTTCTTAGTTTTCCTTTAGAAAACAGGTGGAAATTCTTCATTACTTGTTGGTGATTTGTTGACTTCAAGCAGTACAATTTGAGAGATCTCTGGGCAGGGGAGTTCATGGCATGGGGTGG
The DNA here is from genome assembly GCF_051295495.1 of Thamnophis sirtalis. Lineage (NCBI taxonomy): Eukaryota > Metazoa > Chordata > Lepidosauria > Squamata > Natricidae > Thamnophis > Thamnophis sirtalis. The sequence goes on along the minus strand of NW_028261383.1, from coordinate 56,438,827 downwards.
ACAATCCAAAAGCCAAGAAGGCCATGACATGTACAATGGATATAGAAAGTCCACACACTCCTTGTTAAAAGGCCAGTTTTTAAGATGTAAAAAAGTCAGACTAAGGTAAATCACTTCTACCTTTAATATACATACAAGTTGTACTATTTAATTGAAAAATAAACTCAAATCTTTTAGGGGAAAAATAGCAATAAAAAACAAAAAAACACATACAATAACATAGTGTGCCCACTCATTTATCTCATGCTGTCACTATGTTCAGAATTAATCCATTCAAACAAATGTTAAATAGCAGTCAGTACATACCTGCCATCAATTAAAGTGACTCTGATCAAGCCCACATAAAGTTCAGCAGTTCTAATAGGACTTGTCCAATATTTACAAAACTTCCTGTTACAGCAAAAGCCATGGTCTTCAAAATGCTTACATCAAAGGGATCTCATTGTTGGAAGTTATCCATCAGTAGAAGGGTGTGAAAAAATTTCCAAGGCATTGAATATACCATGGAACACAGTGAAAGCAGTCAACAAGTGTAGAAAATATGGTGCAGCAGTAAAATTTCCAAGGACTGGATCAGAGGTGGAATTCAGCAGATTCTGACCAGTTCTGGAGAACTGGTACCAGAAATTTTGAGTAGTTCAGTGAACCAATAAATACTACCTCTGACTGGCCCTGGCCCCATCTATTCTCTGCCTCCTGAGTCCTAGCTGATAGGGAGGAAATGGGGATTTTACAGTATCCTTCCCTTGCCATGCCCACCAAGCCATGCTATGCCCACCAAGCCACACCCACAGAACCAGTAGTAAAAAAATTGAATCCCACCATGGAACTGGATGTCTCTCCAAAATTGATGAAAATAAAGGAAGAAAACTTGTCAGAGAGGCTGCCAAGGGCCTTCAGCAACATTAAAAGAGCTGCAGGAATTTCTGACAGGCATTGGTTGTGTCTGGGCTATGGATAGAGTGGCAAGATGGAAGCCTTTTCTTGCAAAGAAAACATCTAAGCCCAACTACATTTTGCAAAAACTTACATCATGTCTGACAAAAGCATGTGGGAAAATGTATTATGGCCTGATGATACCAAGGTTCAACTCTGGCCATAATTCCAAAAACAATATGTTTGGTGCAATAACAAAACTGTGCTTCGTCAAAAGTACACCATACCCCCAGTGAAGCACAGTGGTGGCAAGATTGGGGGTCATGTTATACAAATATGGCAGCATGGCTGGTTGGTGAATTCTGAGAGTTAAAGTCCACACTTAAATTGGCAAGACTGGGAAAACCTGCCAGATAAGAGTATTCTCAGGGGTGGGATTCAAAAATGTTAGCAAGACATTCTCTGCCTGGTTGCTGGTGGGCATGGCCCTGGTGGGCATGGCCTAGTTGGCCTCCTACACTACAGTGGGGGGCATTTTTGCCCTCCCTGGGCTCCGGAAACTTTTCTCAAGTCTTTGGGAGGGTGAAAATAGCCTCCCTAGGCTCTGGAGGCCATCTGGAGGCCTGAGTTTCCAGTAGGCCCATTTTTCACCTTCCCTAAGCCTCTGTTCATGCCCTGCACTTACCTGCATCCAAAACGGGCCTCGTGGGGACTCCTGGAAGGGGAGGGGTAGGCCGGGCCAGCCAGGAGTGTGATTTGGGGGTTCTCCAAACTGCACAGAATCTTACCTAGAGATTCTCCCAAACTCCTGAGAACCCCCAGCATGCATTTTCAGATTCTGAAAGAGATTGGCAGCTTGCATGAAATTCTCAATAACAATTCCTCCCTTTTGCTTCCTACTACATATGCTGTGCAATTAATTCAAATCTACTTAGATGTATATTTAAAGTAACCCGACTATATTTCTACTCCTTGCAATGTTTTGAGCTCTTTGTATATAGCCGATCAATACATTGTATGAGAAAATAAATTTAACAATTGATCTCTCGGATGAAATAGGGAAGCAGGTGATATATATATATATATATATACTTAAAGTCACAACCCCTGGTATGCCCAAGTGTGGGAGGAAGGTCACACTTCCACTCTCTGTCATTAGGCTCGTCACAAGAGTCCATCCAGACAGAAACCCAATATTAGTTGGTGTCAGAATAGTGAAACCTTGAGGGGAAAGACCTAGTTTCTATATTAAATATGTTGCAATTGATGAAAATCCAAGTGCCTCCAGAAAAAGGAACTTACACGAAACATGTAGGTAATTAGAGCATTCTCCAGAGGTTTAGATTAGTTGGGAGAAAAGCCAAGTGAATTGGTCTTTCTGAAAACATTGTACTACTGATTCAAACATCCATTTGTGAGTTCAATTTTATCATTTGCAGGGACCTTGTAAGGTGGAGAAAACACATATACCTTCCTGATGCGCTACTTTTCCAGAAACCTCCTGGCAATAGAAAGAACATTTCATAGATTATTGGTATGGTAGCCTTGAGAGGACATAGTTATTGGTGACAGAAAATGAGAAATCTGTCCAGGACTCTGTACTTATTGGAAGCTCCTCTCTTGGGTAAAGAAAAAAATGTGAATCAATTTGTTCAGCCTCCAGGAGTGTTTTCTTTATGAGTGCTTTCCCTGCGGCAAGTGCAGGCAAGATCGTGCAAGACCCATTTGTGCTCCTTCTTGCACTTTGCTCTCTGTGTTGCAGTGTCCCTCTCAGTTTGTTGAACAGCACAAATCTATTTCTTTCTCTTCTGCTCTGGAAAGCGAAGGAGCAGCCATCTTCCTGATTGGCATCAGAGTCATTTTTCACTCTCCTTCAGGAAGCCTGAGATGACAGGCCTCTTCTGTTCATGAGGTACTGTTGGCAAAGAGGAAACCACTCCTGTCTTGATCAGAAGGTTTGAGGTTTTTTGAGGTTTTATTGGGATTTATATGCCGCCCTTTTCCCTGAGGGGACTCAGGGCGGCTTACAACCACAGGGGAGGGGAAGTGCAAGGTCAAAACAAAACAATTGGTGAACAAAAGAAAATTAATAAAACACAACTTTCATTCAGCAATCAAACACTCGGGCGGGTGATTGGAAACCTATTCCCAGGCCTGCTGGGAGAGCCAGATCTTGAGGGCTGCGCGGAAGGTCTGGATCGTGGTGAGGGTGCGGATCTCCATGGGGAGCTCGTTCCATAGGGTCGGGGCAGCAACAGAGAAGGCTCTCCTCCGTGTGGTCGCCAGTCGGCATTGACTGGCTGATGGGATTCGGAGGAGGCCTAGTCTGTGCGATCTAATTGGTCGGTTTAGGGAGGTAATCGGCAGAAGGCGGTCTCTCAAGTACCCAGATCCACTACCATGGAGTGCTTTAAAGGTGGTCATTAGTATCCTGAAGCGCACCCGGAGACCAACAGGTAGCCAGTGCAGCTCGCGGAGGACAGGTGTAACGTGGGCGAACCGAGGTGCGCCCACTATCACTCGCGCGGCTGCATTTTGGACTAGCTGTAGTCGCCGGATGCACTTCAGGGGCAACCCCATGTAGAGCCCATTGCAGTATTCCAGTCTAGAGAATACAAATATTTATTAGAAACATCACAATCAGAGGCTCTGGACAGGGAGGGTTACAACCTGTGTCTGTACAATCAATCTCACACCTCATCTTGTGCCTCAAAAAAACAAAAAAAACCAGATTCAGAACTCACATCAAATTCTTTCTATCTGGTGCCTTAAAATCGCTGGATTTCATGTTTTCGACAACAAGCATTTATTTGGGATCATATTTTGGCCATCACTACTTATAGAATAGAATAGAGTTCTCTTTTGGCCAAATGTAATTGGGCACACAAGGAATTTGTCTTTGGTGCATAGGCTCTCAATGTACATAAAAAGACCAGATACATTTGTCAAGAATCATAAGGTACAACATTTAATGATAGCCATGGAGTACAAATAAGCAATCAGGAAACAATCAATTTCAATATAAATCGTAAGGATACAAGCCACAAAGTTACAGTCCTGCAGTCATAAGTGGGAGGAAATGGAGGATAGGAACGATGAGAAGACTAATAGTAATAGTAATGCAGCCTTAGTGAATGGCTTGACAGTAGTGAGGAAATTGTTTAGCAAAGTGATGACATTCAGGGAAAAACTATCCTAATGTGTAGTTGTTCCGGTGTGCAGTGCTCTATAGTGTCGTTTTGAGGGTAGGAGTTGAAATAATTTATGCACAGGGGTCTGTAAATATTTTCATGGCCCTCTTTTTGACTCCTGCAGTATTCAGGTCCTCAATGGAAGGCAGTAATTATTTTTTCTGTAGTTCTGATTATCCTCTGAAGTCTGTGTCTGTCTTGTTGAGTTGCAGAATCAAACCAGACAGTCATAGAGGTGCAGATGACACACTCAATAATTCCTCTGTAGAACTTGAGGTCTTCTTGAGGTTTGACCTGACTATTTTACATTTGACATCAACAAACAGCTGTTCTTTGCTTTAAGTGAAATCTGTTCATAACCGTAGATTTGTTTTGCCTTAAGTTCCTCAAATCTCTTTCACTTTCTATTTTAGGAAGGTAGAAATGTTTCATCTCCTTAATCTGTAGCCTGCTTTGCTTTACTTTTGAACATTTCTGACCTTGGCTAAAGCTGTACCCCAAGTGTTTAGTCCTCATCGCTACGATTGACAGCCAGCAACAGCCAGGTCGCGTCTGATTGGCTAAGGCGCGGCATGGCTGAGAGCGGGCTGTCAGACGTGCACCTATTGGCCTCCCTGCTTGACAGCTCCGTATAAATAGCTGTCAAGCAGGGGAGGTCCCTGTCTACCGCTAACCTGTCTACTGTACAGATCTGTTCTAATAAACTGCTGTTGACTTAACTTAGGAGCCTCCTGTCTCATTCCTTCAGGGAATACTTCACCAAGGCTTATAGGAACAGAAGTGTTCCCCTTTCTAAGATTTGTGATCTCCCTCTACTTTTAGAGAAAATTATGATTCTGAAATATTCTCTGATCTAAACTTCATTTTGTCCCAAGATCTCTTCCCAATCTTCCGCAAACTATACAAATTACAAATCCTAGCCAAATGGGCAACTTTCTGATTCCACCCAAAGAGCTAGACTGAAAGCTATAATTAGTTAACAAATTGTTCTCAGAGACATGTTGAGAATATAAAAATTCTAATAAAACTCTTATTAAAACAGTATGACCTAGCTGATGCCCAACCAGAATAGAATATGCTAACCTATTCACATCCATTAAAATTGAAGTTATGGGAAAGGATGACTACTTGACATAATGCTCTATATTACCTCCAGTAACAGAGGCAGTAAAAAGGCTATTATTCTCATAGCTGGAATGCTATTATAAGATGTGGGCTTCCAAGAGGTCTTTGGTTGGCCACAGTGGGAAAAGAGAGCGGAAGTAGGCAGATTAATAGCCTTTCCAGTTGGCTCTCATGTCCATATACATGTCTGAATCTTCAAGGGAAGCCTATTAGTCCCATTTTCAGCCTCGAAAGGGACTCTCAGCTACATACATATTTAAAATTGAATGTTTTATAGAGAAAAAAAGGGGGGGAAAGAAATCAGTTTCAAAGGGATACTTTGATTCAACTAAGCTTTGCTGAAATCACCCCATCAAAGCAGATTTGGAACTGAAACAGGCTGGGTGGGTAGAGAAGCCTTCTTTAAAGTCATGAATCAACTCAGGTCACTATTTGAAGGGGTTCTTTGGGGAAATGGTGCAGACCATCAGCAAAGAGGCTGTTTTATCTTCCCCGTATTTCCAAGAAAGCTTTTATTACAGAAAAAAACTTTCCTAACCTCTAACTCAAAATTTATCATTAAACCTATGCTGTACTAAACTGTACTTATATTAGTGTAAGTATATATAATTATCTGCACACCTATTTCTATATGTTCATTTATTTGTATTTCTTTATTTTTATTTTTTATTTATTTCATCAAGCATGAATTAGATAACAGATATAAGTATAAACATGATTCTGAATACATGAAATACATACGAATAAAAGGGAACATTAGGACAGAGATGATAGGCACGTTGGTGCACTTGTTATGCACCCCCTTAAAGACCTCTTAGGAATGGGGTGAGGTCAACAGTAGACAGTCTAATGTTAAAGTTATGGGGGTCTGGGGATGAAACCACAGTGTCAGGTAGTGCATTCCATGCATTGACCACTTTGTTGCTGAAGTCATATTTTCTGCAATCACGTTTGGAGCTGTTTATCATAGGTTTGTATCTATTGTGTGTTTGTGTGTTGTTGTGGTTGAAGCTGAAGTATTCATTGAGTGGTAGGACATTGTAGCAGATAATTTTATGTAACTCGCTTAGGTCAGATCAAAGACAGTGAAGTTCTAAGTTGTCTAAGACCAAAATTTCAAGTCTGGTGGCATAAGGTACTCTGTTGTTAACAGAGAAGTGGATGACTCTTCTCGTGAAATATCTCTGGACTTGTTTGATTGCATTTATGTCTGATATGCAGTGCGGGTTCCAGAGAGATGAGCTGTATTCAAGAATTGGTCTAGCAATGCCCTAGTTTGCAGTTCAATATTTAATTCCTCAATAATTGTGGAATTTTTAAGATTTATGTTCTCCCTCCCCCCCCCCCCCCCCGATCTTGCAACAAAAAACTTCAGCCTTAGTCAGATGGCTTTTGTTACTTTCTGTTGGCTTTGCAGTTTCTTAGTCTGGGGTAGGGTGGGAAAGAAAATAGCTTGACCAGCTGCTGTCTGGTTGTAGGCTCTCCATGTCTCTGCTGAGCTCTGCTACTTTCAGTTTGTCTGCTGTTGATTTGCTGAAGTCCAGATATGTTCTTCTGTCATTGACAGTTTTCTGCTAAGCTGACAGCTGCTCTACTCTCTCAATTGCAAATTCTTCATCTCTGCTCTCCCACACAACACAAATCAGCCTCCAACACCCACCCACGTTCAGGCACTTATCTGTGTTTTCCTGTTATATTATAAATCAGGTGTGGTGCAATTTTCTTCAGGTTGCCTCAATGTCCCAGAGGAGAAAACAAAGGAAAAGCAGAATTTTTGCTGGGCCCGGCAAGACTTTCATTCCACATATTGCAAAGCTCTTGTAGACTCTTTTGAAACCTTTCACATGGTGCTGTTATTCCCATGGCTGGAGTGAACATCACTTTGTTCCTGCTATTTATGTGTTTATGTGCAATTTATTCATGTATTAATATTATACAATTTGGGATGAACACCCTTTGAATGGTGTGGGACTAGGAATGGATATCCAGGGGGGAAAGTGCAGACTACAGGAACCATTAGCACTACTCAGGTGACCCTGAGGACACAGAGAAACCTCCAAGTGCTTTAATGATCATCTAAAATGATGCAAATGACCAGCTGTCTTCAAGGAATATAAATTCTTCCATTCCCCACTATCCTGTCAGAGCTGAAGAAGCTTCTTGAATGAGCAGCAAAACATCTTCAAAGGAAAAAACAGAACAAGGAAGTTCAGTTGTCTCTAGAAAAAGCACCTTTGGGAAAACCATGATCTGGATGACTGAGAATCTCTACAGACACTGACAGAATAATATAATCTACATGTGTTTTCTTGAATCCTGCAGTCAAAGAATATTTGTTGAAAAAATTAGATTGTGTTCTTGCAGGAGTCTGCAATATATGGGCAGTCTGGAAAGATATTGGTTCTGGCATGTAACTCATCATTGTAATTGATCCAAAACATTTATGATTTTAGGGTGTGATGGAAAATATACTTATATATTTGGAATGGTACCAGTGGTGGGTTTCAAATCCCGTTCCAACTGGTATGGTTGGAACGGAGCCGGTGGCGTCCTCATGGACGCGTGCAGTGCACACATGCGTCTTAGCACCTCCATGATGGTTCGTGATGCTCCAACTGCTCCACAGAGTGTCGCACAGGTGCTCTATACACCATGCACATGAGCGGCAGTGGAGAAGCTTTAAAACACAGGTAAGGCACTTGGGCGTGCAGGTGGGCCCTCCGGAGCACCGTACCGGAATGGTATCCAGTGCTCTGGGCTGGCTCCGGTACGCCCCTACGAGGGCGTACCGTCTGCAACCCACCACTGAATGGTACTATTTGCCTCATACATCACTGGTTCAATAAAGTGCTTTCTGCTATATTCCAAAGACTACAAAGATGAGGTAGAGGATTATGAGCTGTTTCTTTTCTATTAATAAGACATGGACTGTTATGAATTTGTTTAAAGGAGCTTGACATTCTGAGCTGGGTGAATTTAAAATAAGCAGGGAGGCAAACTTTTTGGGAGAGGTTAAAAATAGGTGGAGTATCTATTCTCAATACAGGAATGGGTATGGAGAAACTATTCCAACAGCCGGGGTGAGATGAGGAACAAAATTTATGCTTTTCCCATTTCCATGACTTTGATGTGGTCAAAAAAAGGGAGATTGGATTAGCTATAACCTCACCCATTCCTAGTAATCTGATAAAAGACAAGGAGGAAAAAGAAAGAAAACAGCCTTGATTAGAAAAGTGAGGTTAACCATACCCAACTGTTCCTAATAATGCCTATCAAGATTGTCTAAGGTGGTCTCTTCCCTATTCTACTGGCCCTGGGGAAAATTAGCTATTGATTTCTTATTGGTGCCTTAATGTCTGAGGGAGTAATATTTTTTTATTTTTTATTTGTATCCTGCCTTTATTATTTTTACAAATATAACTGGAGGTGATGAATATATCCAGCACAGCTTCCTCCACACAACAACCCTGTGAGTTGAATTGGGCTGAGACAGTGACAAGATCACCAAGCTGGCTTCCATGCATAAGGCCGGACTAGAACTCCTGGTCTCCCACTTTCTGTTCTGGTGCCTTACTCATTAGACCAAGAGGCTCTATAACATATAAATGTTCCTGATGTAATAGGTTAATGCCCAGCTTATCTGGCATTGCCTAAAATAGTTTTAAAGTCTAACTATATGGCATTATAAAAGTATTATCTTTCTACTATTCCTGCATTATTTAGGCCACTTGCAATCTCAAACAAAACTTCTAATTGATTACATGACATGTGGGATATGGTCATATAATATGTAAAGGATTTGCTGCTACGATTAAGGATGGCTTGTGACAGGTATGCCTGAAAAGAACAGCTACTCCTTCAGTAGATTAATTTATTATGTGTTGAATTATTTTTCTGTGCATAGGTTACTAGTAACAAAGAGTTACAGTGAGTAAGTTTCCCTTTTGTCATTTTATTTTCATGACAGAATTTGATAATTAAAAACTATTGAACTATTAAATTTTTGAGATGGCTGAAAGGCTATGAATGGTTCAAAAAAGGGTTAGAAATTGCAAGTTTGAAGCTCGGCACTTATGGGTTCTGTTATACATAGAGTCCACAGAATGTCCCTAACCTGCCATCCTCTTAATTTATTGGATTGCAGCAGTGGTGAGTTCCGGATCCCGGTGCACCAGTACGGTGCAATGGGGTCGAGCATCTGCCACATGCACACACGCAGCACGCATGGAGCACATGCATGCATACTTACCACTCACAGTGCTCTGCGATGCTCCAACTTCTCGGCGCAGTGTCGCGCAGGAGCCATATCCTCCGTGTACATGCGCAGAAGTCCCGATCGGCTCAAATACCATTAAGGAGGACGGGCGGGTGGGTGGGCCTTCCAGAGCACCATACAGGAACGGTACCTGGTGCTCCCAGCAGGCACTGGTATGCCCATACCAGGGCATACCGGTCATATCCCACTGCTGGATTGCGGTGTCCAGAATTCCCAGATTGTATGGGTAAGGATGCAAGTGACAGAAAAGCTGATGTCTAAACAAATCTCCCTTAGAAAATAGATGATAAAACAGCCATTATGAACCTCAGAGTGCAGAATGTGAGTTCTGCTCATTCATCTGGCTATTTGACAATTCTCTCACCTTGTTCTCCTGCCAACCTCATAATAATGTGCAAAAAAATTCTGAAGTGGTTTGTTAACAAGACAAATTTTCCCAACTTTAGTAAGCTGGTTTTTAATTTTAAAAAACCCCACACCATAAAAGGCAATGTGGACATCTGAAGCCTTTTCAGTAATCAGCAGCCAAACAAGCACCATGTGACTTGCAGCCGATACTCATTTTATCTTTTATTCCAATTAAATGTCTGAGGTCCATACCAAGTTCTTCTCCAAATGTTCTCCTTCTCTGAAAATGGCTTTATCTACTAGAACGTGAGATAGAAAGCAAACATTAAAAATCTACTCAAGAAGAGATGAGCATGATATATAGAAAATGTCTGGTACAGGTTGGGGAAGGTATGAAGAGATGGACAAATGGTTGGTTGTAGGACCAGCACAAAGGGACTGGGGGAAGGTGTATGTTACCAGAGCGACTTGCAACCTTCCTTGCCGACTTCTCCATTGTAAGCTCCCACAAGCAAAGTCAGTGGGAAAGTCAGTAGGAAGTCAAATATCTCACTTGCCCCCACCTGTGGTTACTCTGTTTAAATAAACAAATATCATTGAAATGATGATTTGTGTTTCCTTAATAAGTCCTATTTTGAATATATCTAAATTATATGTGTGATTTATAGCAATTCTGGATACATGGTTTTCTGCAGAAAATAATCAGCTCTATTAAGATGTAGTAATAATATGGAGAATATAGAAACTTAAAAGAAGTATAGACTGAATCCATCATTCTCCATTTGATTTAGTTTTGCTCAGATAAATAAGATGGAATAAATAAAATAAAATAATAAAAAAGGCAGAGATGATGGCTCAGCCATCAAAGATGCTGAACATTTCAGCTGAAAAGCTGAACAGCCCAGGTTCAAGACCCGAGCACCACAGAATGGAGTGAGCTCCCATTACTTGCCACAGCTCCTGCCAACCTAGCAGTTCAATAGCATGCAAATGTATGTTGTTAAATAGGTACCACTTTGGTGGGAAGGTAACAGCGCTCTGTGGGCCTTGGCATATAGACATGCTAGCAACAAGAACAAGAAAATGTCTGTGGACAACACTGGCTCTCTCGGCTAAGAAATGGAGATGAGCACCGCCCCCTAGAGTTGGACATGACTGAATGGGGAAATCTTTATCTTTACCTTTAAATTTTTTTAAAAAGTGACAGGATGAAAATGCATTAAGGGAGGAGGAGGAGAAAGAGAGAAACTTACTTTTTATGTGGTTATTTTTTTGCTCAAAGTAAATGAGTAATATCTCAGTGTACTAAAAGAAAAGATGATATCAGCCTCTGTCATTTAGGAAACCCATCAGAAGCAATCAGGCAATAGGATGATGTGACTAAAAGAGCTTCCTAATACATTCTTAATGCAATTTTCCCCTCTTTATATCTTAGACAAGGTACAGTAATAGTCTGAAAGCAAATTATTTTACTTAGTATTTCCTGTAACCTCTTACGTGGAAAAAGGTGGGCTTAGAATGATGGCTAAGTATTGATCTTTGATATTGAAGATGTCCTCAGATGGAATTCTAGCACTCTTTTTGGAGCTGAAAACCTATTAAGCATTGAGCTTTCTTCTCCAGCAGCAAATGTTTCTTACAGGAGCACCTAATCCATAATTTTGGTTTACTTAGTAAGTATTAAGAGATATATAGAGATGAAGCATCAAAGGTCATTAAAAAGGCCTGAAATGTCATCTTTGGGATATATTTATCTCAAAGCACACCTTCTTCACTGTCTCAAGGAGTCATTAATATCATACAGTCAAGAAAAATATGAATGGAATGGAGTGGGGTGGGGTGGAGTGAGGGGACCTCAGAGGTCATATATTCCAACCGACTGCTTAGGCAGGAAACCTTACACCACTTCAGACAAATTGTTATCCAACATCTTCTTAAAAACTTCCAGTGTTGGAGCATTCACAACATCTGGAGGCAAGCTGTTCCAATGATTAATTGTTCTAACTGTCAGGAAATTTCTCCTTAGTTCTAAGTTGCTTCTCTCCTTGATATTAGATGAGCTGAACTGGATTGCCTGTTTGCTTCCGAGCCAAATTCAAAGACTGTTGTCAAGCATTCTTATAAATCAGATTCCCTACCCCCAGTCTCACTTTAGATATCATTAAACTGACAAGAATGCACAACAGAGTATTTTCAGGGCTGGTTGCTCATTTAGGGAATTCTCTCTGAAGAGTTTTTCCTCTGGGATAGCTCTAAAGAGGTGGTTTCATCTGGCTCAGAGGTAGGGTTTATTTAGCTCTTGTTTTCGGTTTGGAATAAATCATTGACTAGTTTGATGTTTGAAGATTTTATGCCTTATATGCAGTTGGGAGATTGGGGGTCTTTTGTTAATTGGACCTTATGTTATAACTTTTTGCTTATGAATATTTTACTGTTTCAAAAGAAAAGAAAAGAAACTGATTTTTTCCCTAAAAGGTATTTCTGCATCATAATATTTCTACAATTGTGCCTACATAGAAAAGTTGGATTAAGGAAAGAACCAGTCAAATTTACAATTTGAGAATATGTAAATCATATAAAAGCCATATAAATGAAATCAGTTAGGAAGGGGGAAGTTTGTACATCTAGAAATATTGACATAATATCCTTTAAATGGCAAATACCATAATTCTTAGCCAATATGAATTCTGAAAAATACTAGCCCAATTTTCTAAGGATTCTGGGTTAGGGCTTTAACTCAAAATTATTCAAATATGCATGTAACAAATTACATCCTCTCCTGCAAACATTTTCTATTTTCCTTTTTTCATTCCAAACACTTATATCAATACCACTGGAATAACTGAGTTATAGTCTATAATATTACACAATTGGGTCCTACTTGTTCAGGACTTGTTTCTTTAGACAAATCCTACTGGATTAGTTGGAAGAGAAGATATTTACACTGATTCCATATTTGACATGTATCTAAATTGAATATTATTTGACCATGATAAATTATGCATCTAATATTTGCACAGATTTTGCCAAGCTTGATGATTGGGTTGCATTTTATAAACCACATGACTAAAGACTAAGCCTCAAGAATTAAGCTACCTTTTATGGAAACATTTTGGCTGATTTTCTATCTGCATTCTAGACAAAACGAAATATTGTCTGCATAAGTGGAAACCCATTCCTGTCCTTTGCATGCTGTCTACATGGTTGTGTTACAGAGCAACTCAATCTAAGTGGGGATTTTATGGTATAGAAGCACCATATAGGTCCACTTATGTGGACAGTGCTTCTACTCTGCTCTCTTGCTAAAGTTGTGTGGGGTTTCTTTTCTTCCAGCAATGTTCAACACCCCCCCCCCCCAATATAGTGAATGGAAATTAGGTAACATCAGCATAATTCTGGTCAGTGGTGGGATTCAATTTTTTTTACTACCAGTTCTGTGGGCGTGACTTGGTGCACATAGTGTGGCTTGGTGGGTGTGGCTTGGTGGGTATGGCGGGGAAGGATAGTGTAAAATCTTCATTCCCTTCCCACTCAAGGGGAAGGATACTGCAAAATCCCCACAGGTGGTGCAGTGTTAGAGTGCAGCACTGCAGGCTACTTCAGCTGACTGCAGTTCTGCAGTTCGGCTGTTCAAATTTAACCAGCTCAAGGTTGACTCATCCTTCCATTCTTCCGAGGTGGGTAAAATGAGGACCCGGATTGTTGGGGGCAATATACTGACTCTGTAAACTGCTTAGAGAGGGCTGAAAGCCCTATGAAGTGGTATATAAGTCTAACTGCTATTGCTATTGCTATTCCTCCTGATCAGCTGGGACTCAGGAGGCAGAGAATAGATGTGGGCAGGGCCAGTCAGAGGTGGTATTTATTGGTTCACTGAACTACTCAAAATTTCTGCTTCCGGTTCTCCAGAACTGGTCAGAACCTGATGAATACTACCTCTGGTTCTATTTGGCAATCCAGTGGCATGTTGGGAAAATATTAGAATAATTATCATGTATAGTAGTTTCTGTAACATTCAGACACTGTCATAACTGAATATCATTCTGTAATTGTAAAAATGGAAAATAGAATTTAAAAAATCATTGATTTTAAAAGATTTTCATACATGCATTTCTCTAATATAGTTCATTTTATGACAGATCATTTTCTGTATCCCATTTATAAATGCACAAGATTCAAGTCTACCACATCAAATTTCTCCATCATTATGAATTCAAATTAGGCATGATGTCTATGGCGATTCTCAGTCATCCAGTCATAATACTAATTAGTCACAATACTAATGGATACTAATGTTCAGTGGTCTTTCCTGAATAACAACAATTGGAAGAATAACTCCCAATCCGATAACCAAGAGATTCAGGTCCACTGGGGAGAGTGAATAAAAGGAGTATACATACAAATTGCACCCAGTTTGAGCTGTATTTTCTAAAAACTAAAAGCCACACCAAATATGGTACTAAATACATCACTGAATTACTGCAATTCTCTGCTAAAGTTGTTGCTGTGGACAGGACAATTTTCATCAGCAACATGCTGCAAGGTGAGAAGGTCTCTCTCCCTGCTATCGGCCTGACAAACTAACCCACAATGGTAGCTATTATCCCCTGACAGCTAGCACTTCAAATGACATATTTCACAGCAGGTCCAATTGAGCCCTAAATCTACAATTGTTATCTGTTGTTTTCCATTACCTTCAGGGATGGCATGTGTAAAAATGAAAATTGAGATCTTCAGCATTCTTCACAAGTGGGATTCCACATTATAAGTCACATTTTACACCTAAGTTCAAACACTTTGATTTTTGCTCTTTAATTTTAATCCCTTAATGCTGAACCTGCCAGAAAAATGGAAAATATAATAAGCATTTAAAATTCTTAGGAAGAAATTACACTGGTATAGGTGTTCATTACCAGTGTTATGGGGCATTTTGTTTTTAACCTCCCTGTATAGAAAATAATTGTTGGTTGTGAATTTTTCCATAATGCAATAGTTCTACTTTCAAACGGCTTCTATGTGTAACACCATTCTCCAATTCCATTCCTGAGAAAGACTAGGTCTAATTCTCTTTAACAGCAATTGCTAATTTGCTGCAATGAAGACACTATATTCTATATTCTTAGATTACAGTCTTTGTGAATTTATTCTCTTCCATTCTTATTACTGATAAGCAAAATTATAGGATAGGGACTTTTTCTTTCTTTTGCAAGTGTTTCTAGTTCAATGCATTTTTAAATGTCCAGGCATCTATAGTTTGTTGTACTGTAATTCAATGGATAGATTGGATTGGATTGAGATTCTCACTATGTAACACCTTAACAGTAATTGTGATTTTGATACCAATTTCCTACCAATTACTATTTTGACAGTACCCCTAAAATGTGCATAAATACTATAGTGTGCTTTAGATCTCGACCTAATCTTCACAAATCTTCTAATACATATTCAGCTCAATTGCAGATTTTGCAATGATGTTAGTTCTGTTTGAAGAAGAGCTACTTAGCAGCACCATAACGTATAGTTTCAGTAAGGTGAATAGACAATAGCTAGGCATCATTATGTCTATAGTCAAACTGTCATTGCTAATCACTTAAATATGTGAAGAACATATTCTAAGTGGTCCCTGGTGCTCACTGAGCTTGTTTTCTTGCAGATGTTTCATTACCAAACTAGATAACATCATCAAAAGAACGTAATCTTTTTGAGCCTTTGCAGATGAAATGAGAGTGAAAGATGTCCACTAATCATTCTCATTCTTTTTCTCACCTAACAACATTGGATGGTTAGAAGAACTCAACAATTCTGCTGTAGTTAAGACTTTATAATGCCTTGGTTAGACCACACTTGGAATACTGCATCCAGTTTTGTTGCCAAAATGTTAAAAAAATCTGTTGAGACTCTAGAAAGTGTACAGAGAAGAAGAACAAAGATTATTTGGGGACTGGAAACTAAAACATACAAAGAATGAATTGGGTATGTTTAGTTTAATAAAGAGAAGAACTAGGGTTGACATGATAGCAGTGTTCCAATATCTCAGGGGCTGCCACAAAGAAGAGGGAGTCAAGCTATTCTCCAAAGCACTTGAGAGCAGGACAAGAAGCAATGGATAGAAACTAATCAAGGAGAGAAGCAACATAGAACTAAGCAAAAATTTCCTAATAGAACAATTAATCAATGGAAGAATTTGCCTCCAGAAGTTGGGAGCACTCCAACACTGGAAGATTTTAAGAAGAGATTGGATTACAATTTCTCTGAAATGATATAGGCTCTCCTGCCTGAGCAGGGGGTTGGACTAGAAGATCTCCAAGGTCCTTTCCAACTCTGTTATTCTGTTAAAGCAATCTTTTGGAAAAAGGGAAATGTTTTTTTCACATTAAACTTCATGAGATGCATCCCAATTCAATTATTGTGAGTTTAATTCACAGTATATCATAAACACTGTTTCATGATCAAACCTGTTTTTATCTGAAAGAGTGCTGCAATTCACTGTAATATCAGTATCATTGTCAGTTTCCCATTCATGCAAGAGAACAAGTTTGCAAAGCAATGGGGCTCAATTGCCTGCTAAGAAGGATGAAATCTAGTTAATAGCTGGACCAAAATACAGAAAGTTTTTGTGCCAGATTGGAGCAAAGTGTGTGTGTGTGTGTGTGTGTGTGTGTGTGTGTGTGTGTGTGTGTGTGTATTCCCTCAGTTCCAACTTTGTCTCATTAATATTCTGTTTACTTGTGTTATGCTTCTTTATTCTTCTTTCATAAAACTATAATTAAATAAAAATATGTGCTAAATCAATTACAGCAAGAACAATACAACTTTAATTGTTTTATTTGCATAGTACTACAATCCAGTGATGATTATGTAGGTTTTTTTAATGTGTGTATTAAATCTGATTGGGTTAATTTAAGATATTATGAAACCTTTCTGAAACATGTTCTGTAATATGACTGAGCATTGGTTCTGATTTTTCCTATAAATCTAGAATGAAAATATAAAGCCTCTCTGAACATGCAAACAGTTTGAGGAATTCAAGATCACTATTAGACACAAAGTCATATGTCCTTTCACATTATAATCAGGGGTGGGATCCTACCAGTTTAACAACTGGTTCGCTGAGTTCATGTTTGCACTCACACAGTTTACAGAAAACTCACCTTCGGGAGTACAGCTGGTGAGGAAAACAGCTGAGATGCAGCACTCTGCCGCACCGATCAGCTGGGCTTCGGAAAAGGAAATACAGGTGAGTATAGCGCAGGGACGGGCAGGTGAGCAGGCCCACTTCAAAGTAGGGGCGAATTGGTTTGCTCCCAGATGATAGTCAGAGCTACTGGTTCACCCAAACTGGTCCAAACTGGTAGAATCCCACTCCTGATTATAATCATTTTCTACCTTATGCCACCATATCCTGTACTCCCCACCATACCTGAAACATAATGCAAGTCTTTAAAGCTATTTTATATGATTGGTTTGCAGAAATCTTTGCTGATCTAATAACAACCTTCAAGGATCCTGCTACTATATCCCAATAGACTTTGTTTCATGCTGTGTTAGATAAATGACAAATATCACATTATATTTGAATGAGCTTGAAGCTCAAGCACTGATTGTGTCTACTTATGCACTTTGTGAACTCCATTTTTCTTCTGCAAAGCTCTCTTTCTCCAAAGTGAAATTGTCCTTACAAAAGTTTCCATGCAGGAGATATTAGTTCTGACCCTAAAAGTAAATGCATCAATTAGTAATGGATTGTGTACTTCAGAAAATCTTCCCTTTTCAATGATGACAGCAGTAAGAAAATGAAACTTACTGTTGAAAACCTTTATGCCATCTCCCTGCCCTGCTCATTGTGCAAGATATTTATTAGCTGTAATTTAATTGGTTTTTTAGCTTTCCCAGATATTTGTTGCAATACAGGGCAAAAGTCTTCACTAACTTCTGCTTGTAACTATAGCAACGATGAAGTCGGAACTCATTAGAATTTTTCTCATGAGACTTGTACAAACTCAACTGTTACTTTAGGGAAAAATACTAAAAAATTGAACGGGCATCTATGTGTTGTGATAGAGCAACATGTCTTTTGAAACAAAATGCAGGTTTGTTTGAACAGTTAAAGAGGATGGGTGTGACTTCAACTCAAATTAGGTGGAGTTACTTAATTATTGCTGTATCATCATGATTCCATGTGTATTCCCTTTCTCTTTCATATGCACACACATTCTATTTATTTTCAGACTTCAACTGGCCAGAACTTAATGTATTTTCTTTCATGTATTCTGCATTCACTCACTTTCACCCATATGTGGTATGGTTTTAAAATAATCCCTTTTTCCCCACCAGGATTGGCAGTGTTTAATAACAATGTTCCTTCTCTCCCTTCCTAGCAGGAACTCTATGGAAAATGATCCCGAGCACAGGAGTGGATCCTTAAAAGAAGCTCCATTGATAATAAGGGAGGCTACTTGAAAATCTGGGATAGTAGAAGGAAGTGGAGTCCTTGGTGCTCTCTGAGTTTGTCTTCTTGCAGATGTTTTATTACACAACTAGGTAACATCATCAGGCCTAACACTGCTGATGTTGGGTAATGAGAGGTGTGTAAGCAAACATCCAAGCTCACAGAAAACCGAAGACTCCACAGTTTAGCCTCGATCTGCAAATATTCTCTTCTAGTGTTGGAAAAAATATCCTTCTGGGTTCAGTTCCAAGTGGGGAGAAAAACACATGGTGTTTGTTTGGAAACATGGTTTTAATGCTGGACAGCATTTAATGCCTTGAAGATGTAGGGTGAGAGAAAAAGGGCAGAGATGCTGAAAGCACCTGAGTTTTATCCCCTGTCTGGGCTTTTGGGGCAACTCTGTAGGCTGTCCTGAGTCCCAGGCTTGGTTGAGCCTTGCTGGGTGATGTAATGAGGTGGTGAGATGGGTAGAAGGCCTATCATGTCCTGAGGGCCATATCTTAATCCCATCATCCTGGAGCTGAAGAAGGGACAGGGAGCTGCAGGATACTGCTTTGCTTAAAAAATGTTTCTTCTTTTCTCATCCAGGGAAATATAGTATTCTGTCTTTTTTAATATTTCCCAGAATATTTCATTCTTCTAGGAGCTGGTTGGATGCTAACTTCCTACATAAGTATTTGATTGAAGAAGTTTGTTTTTTGTTTTTTTCCCCTGGAGAATGAAGGTAAGGCATAGAATCAGAGCCTTGAAAAAATAAAGCAATAGGAGAGTGCAAGGAAGTTTGTGAATGGATAAGGAAGCATTGCAGAGAGACTAGGAGTCAATGTCTATGATGAAATAATTGCCCTGATCCACATATTTGGGGAATATTGCACTGCAGAGGTTGCAGATTTGATAAATAGGCATTCTTTATGTATATGTTGCACAGTGGATTATTTCAGTTGCTTTGAAAAACCCAGGATACTGTCGTAGTTTTGATTGAAGCAAAATGAAGCCAAAACCAATGAATTACAATCTGTATTAACTACTTGATGTATGACATTTTTATCAGTTCTAAAAGAACATTATAAACCATTTAGGTGAAAAGTGGCATTACCATTATAAAGCCACCATTTAAATAAAAATGTTTAAATGACATTTTATACTGGCCTCTTGGGTCCCATATACAGCATCCATGACTTGAATCAGAAGAAGATTCTTTTTGCATGTCAATGTTATCTATAACTGCACTAGAGAACACGACCTCTTCACGGTTTCAGACTAGTAGAACATCTGGAGATGCCAGAGGACATATCTGACACTTTCAACATTGTACTCGAAGATGGGCAGCCATAGAAATCAAAACTAATTTAAAGCAAAATAAAATAAAATAATAAAATAAAATGTATCCATCCATTATTATGGGGTGTTTGTGGGCATGGTTTGATTGGGCTTTGGATTATTAAACAAAATATGGAAGGGCATACAGAGCCTGAACAAGCACAAGAAAGGAACCATATCTGAGACAAAAAAAAATAACTTTATTAAGTTATTGTTTAAGACCATGACTAAGAATCAGTGTCAGGCCTGCAGTCATATTTCTTTTAGGATCTTTAGCCTGCTACACTCTCTATTATTTTACTATGCTGTTTCATTAGTGGGGTAATTGGGAGGGGGAATACTAAGGAGTAGAATGTGTTGTTGTCAAAATAAAACATTCTTTTCTAGAAGCCCAAGGTCATTCTTTGACTCGGAACCTCTTCACCACATTGGAACTAGATGGGTGGAAATGCCAGGGTGGCAGTGGAAGATTGGACTATGTGATGGACTTGTGGGGCAAGATCATGAACTTTCAACTGGGTGGGAACCCCAGGAAGTTTTCAGATTCGGGTTTCCACAGATGTGCCAACATGTCTCTGTTAATAAATTGGAAGTTTGAGGAAAGCTCTGCCTTGGACTCTGATTTAATTTTGGATGATATTTGGAACACTGACAATCAGTTTAGTAAAAAATTAAAACAGGATTATCCATTCATTTGCAGACATGACTAATGAAACAATAAAAAAGATCCAGTCCAGGACCAACTTTAAGCTAAGGCTGAGTAGACACTGGTTCTTCTGGTACTGTATATGAAAAAGGAGGAAAAGGGACTAATTACCAGTAGTTGAGTTCTTCATCTAGCTCCACATTCTAAATTCTTTCCAGTGATATACTCCAGTTCCTAATATCTTCCCACTAGCCTTCAACTCAACAGAAAGGGACTCTGACTTGTTGCCAAGTCTTCTTATGCGTGAACATAAGGTTGAATTACCTTATAGATACTGATAGTTTAATCATACTGGAGTCCAAACTTGCAGAGAATTTATGATTATAGATTTAATGACTTGTAATTAAAAATTGTTACTCAAGCAAAAGTTGTATAAGTTGTATATTGCTGGTGTGAATGAAGAATGTAAAGCATGAGTGTAAGCAGAAGAAATGAGAACCAGGGAATTAGACTCTTTATAATGGTCAATGAGATTGAGGGATCAGTAAATGTTGGATGTTAGAATTTCAACACAGATTTTGTATAGTATGCTGAGTTTGGGGTATCAGAGGGTCTACTGCAGTTCTGCTTTGGTATCAATAGTGGCTTTTTGGCCTTGGCTTTGCAGTATAATAGTCAATGGGCAGGATTGCTTGTGACAGTCCCATGGATTGCCCCACTGATGGCAAATTATTATGTGGAGGACAGGAGAAACACAATATGGAGGGAGATTGACGAGTTGAAGTAATTTTTAAGTATTTGTCACTCCAAATTGATTTTTTGTGCTCAATCTCTGTAGTAACACACAGCCTCACTAGAACAAGAACAGAACAGAAAACATACTGTTTATCCTGCTGAGAAAGCTGTGTGTTGAACTGTGAATATCTTCAAGCAGCTTGAGGAAAAATTAAGAAGTGTATTAAAGGATTGTATTGGAAATTTGATTCAATAAATCAGTGCAACTATTGTTGAAATACATCTTGTTGTGCTAGTGTCACCACTGGAATAAAACATTGGACATTGGCTTAAGTACAATTGGTCCAACAACCCTGTTATTCTAATTATAATAGCCATAATTAGAAGCAGAATCTATTCTCTTTGACATTTAGAGGTAGGTCTTCTGTTTGACAAGAAAATACAAGTAGAAGACTCTTACTCCATATTTATGTGGCTGAACCAAAGATTTAGGCTATGACTTTTCATACAATAGATACTTTTGCAGTGCATGATAAACTGCAAACCAAATGTATATTCTTCATATCTTTGATGCAGGTCCTTAGGCTCCCTTATTCAATCTGCCACTGAAGTTGAAAGATCTCCCCTGGTACCGCATTCTCATTTGCCCCAAGTAGGACATTGTCTCTAGCTACCTGAAAAAATGAGGTCAGAGATGAGTAAATTAGATTGATTATTTTAAAAAAACCACAATATTCAGAATGGAATAGAATCGATTTAATATAGTTTTAAAAATTCTACCCCTCATTTCTTTCAGATGCCTTGCTTAAAGAGAAAATAAGACAGACATTTAAGTGCTTTAAAATGAGTGATTTAAAACAGCTCTGTTTAAAGGGGAAATTGGCCAATAATAGGAAGAATATAGCACCTAGCCAATACCTACATGAAAGAAGGACATGATAAATTAGTTTCATATAGTTGATTTATTGGCACCTCAAGTTCAGTAGACTCTGGATGGTATACAAAATTAAGGAAAATATAAAAACAGCTAAACACATTGAATCGCACTGACAGGCCAGATTAAAATAATCTACTAGACAGCAAAAAGAACAGAATAAAACAGGAGCCATTGGACAAATTCTAAACATCATCCCCAGGTTGGGAAAGCCAGATTTTCAAGACTTTCCAGAAGCCGGAAACGATCTTGTAATCCTAGCTGACAATCACTTAAATATGAGCCAGCAGGGTACTACAACCACAAAAAAGCCAACACAGTCCAGGGCTGCATTAATAGAGGGATAGAATCAAGATCACATGACGTATTAGTACCACTTTATAATTCCCTGATAAGACCACACTTGGAATATTGAATCTATTTTGGTCCCCACAATATAAAAAAGATATTGAGAATCTAGAAAGTGTGACAGATTAGGGGATTAGAGGCTAAAACATATAAAAAACAATGGCTGGAATTAGGTATGTCTAATTTGATGAAAAGAAGGACATGATAGCAGTATTCCAATATTTCATGGGCTGTCACAAAGAAAAGGGAGTCAACCTATTCTCCAAAGTAGCTGAAGGCAGGACAAGAAGTAATTGATATAAACTAATCAAGGAGCCAACCAATCCAGAACTAAGAAGAAATTTTCTAACTGTTAGAACAATTAATCAGTGGAATAACTTGCCTCCAGAAATTCTGGATGCTCCATCACTGGATATTTTGAAGAAGAGAGATTGACAACCAATTGTCTGAAATGATATAGGGTCTCCTGCTTGAGTAGGCAGTTGGACTAGAAGACTTCCAAGGTCCCTTCCAACTCTGTTATTCTGTTAACCCTTGATGAAAGGGCACCATCCTTATCTCTGGGAATCCTGTTCCAGACAGTAGTGGCTACAACAAACAGGTCATGCTTCTTTGGTCCCATAATATGGCAACGTTTAATGGCAGAGACCTGGAATGTATCCAGTCTGCTGGAACAAACTGGTAGGCAGAAAACTGCATGAACATCTCCAAAAAGTCACTAGTATATGACTTTGACTCAGATATGTTATGCATGAAGCTAGGCTGCTCTGCCTTTATATATTATATTGGTATATATTTATACCCCATCTAGATACACCCTCCTAGGACAGAAAGTTTATTTTATTTACTCATATATTTAATTCATTAAATATTAATAATATCTCTCTCTCTCTCTTTTAAACTGCTTTTACTCTTTTCTCATTTTGGCTCTGTCCATTTTTTTTTTTTTACTGTGGTGGCCTTTGGTGCACAGACTAAGAATGCAATTCTGAGCCCCCACCACTCAAAAAACTACTTCCTTGTGTCTTACACAAAACAATTTTGTAAGCTGTTAAATTCCCTTCTTGGTTAGTGATCACTATTTATATGCCCACAAGAAAGACTTTTGAAGGCAGCAAAGAATTCTTCTGTGTTCCTCTCTATCTGCTTAAGCCATTGAGATGACTTGATACAAAGAAGTAAAGGGCTACCAGTGTTTCTGCTTTTCAAAATCAGGTCATCTTAGAGAAGGGTGAAATGACCATAGAACCCTTAAAAATTTTTCTGATACTCATAAATGGAAGAGATAATGCTCTTTAAGCTTTATCAATACCTATCTTTAAAAGAGGGAGAAAGTTAAAAGAAAGGGAGATATTATTTATCCTTTAAGGAACCATCTGCTTTTATTGGTAAAAATATAGAAGCAATTAGAATCACTTTTCTCTTTATCAAAAAAAAAGTATGAGGATTATATATTGTATCCAAGGCTACAGCTTTTCCTTCTCTGTTTTAATCCATAGTGCCAGTTACTGCATTTTTTCTGTTGTGATGCAGTTGTTCTGCTTCAATGTTTTTTCAACAAGATGTCTTTTTGACAGTAAATTGTATTGTTTTAGAAGTTAAACAATAATTTCACTTCAACAATATCCTTTAAACTTGTAATATTTCCAGCATTCTTGTACAATATTGTCAAATAATAATTTCATTAAATGTTTAACACCAAATCAGCATCTTTTTTTCCTATTCTAACTTCTTCTGACTTTGCTTTTGTCACTCTGAAATCAAGTAATGTTCATTCAAATTGAACGATTCTTGATTTCTTTACTGCTTGATGGGGTGAGTAGTAATTTAATTATATTTGGATGACTTTGAAATTCACAAAATCAGTTGTTTTATTTATGAGCATTTTTTTTTTTTAAAGTGCTGAATATTGTTTGCTGGCTGGCTCAGAAAAAGCTCAGGTCATCCAAGTTTTCTATATAAGGACAATATCAATGCTACAAAAATTGTAAAAGAATATAAATTTTCACAAAGTATGATAAGAAATGCTTTGGAAACTTTGTTTAAAAAAAACAAATGCATTCATTACAAAAATGCTAAAGGAACTAGAATGGATAATTCTAATGATCTAAACTACACTGGTTTTAGTGGTTGGTTTAAACAACAGAACCCAACTTTCCCTTAATTCCGAGTGATATTGATCTTAAAATGTGACCAAAAGGAAGAATGCTACATTGACTATTTATTATTCTTTTTGCCTTGGTCTCCTGCCTCTCGGACAGACATAGGGCAGTGGAAAAGTGGTAGTAGGGGTAAGGAAAACAACTCCTTCATTCATTGCCACTTTTGGGGGACTGAGTGTGCAAGTGTGTCTATTATTGTCTAAAAAGATAGTTAGATAAGCAAACAGTTTGAAAGGGGTAAGTCATTGGCATCCTGCAGGCTCAAAAGACTATGATATCGTGCTCTGGAAAGAGGTCCTAAAGCAGCATCTGAAGGTGCTAAAAAGGCCAATGCGAGAGTGGCAATCCCTTCCACACTGAGGGCAGATACATTCTGTCCCCTGCCCAGCCCCCAGATTTCACTGGTTCCAGGACTGCCTATTTGACTCAGCCTGTCGAACAAGTGTCTCTTTGAATTGGAGAAGGCCAGGCTGTGTCTTTAGCCTTCAAGCAGAATGATCAACTGTCAATGTCCATCCCCAAGGCCTTCAGATCCCTCTGCAGATATCCTTATATCACAGCTGTGGTCTCTCTCTGGGGCACTTTCCCTGCACTAATTCTCCATACAGGAGATCTTTCGGAATCCGATCATCAGCCATTCTCATGACATGCCCAAGCCAGTGTAGATGTCCCTGTTTCGATAGTGTATACATGTTAGAAATTCCAACACGTAAGACAGATAACAATATTCAAGGGAGAATAACAACAGGGTACATCCTCCCAAGGTGTTATACATATACATGTTGTACATGTTTTCAACAGTATAAAAGGCAATGGCAAGTTGCCTTCTGGCCAAGAGTGTGCCAGCAATAATTGCCTTTTAGAAATTAGTTATAACTAATTGACTGTATCCAGATGGTAACTACAGTTCCTTAAGAAATTCAGTTGTAATCAAAATTAGCCTCTATACTTAAGGGCTGAAAAGCAGTCATTTTTTTAAAAAACCTCCATTTGGAAAAAGGGACCAAGGAGGAATACAACAAACTGTGTTCCAAGTCCATCCTAGGGATTGTTTTCCTTAAAACAACTTATTCTCTAGTAGACTTTAATTAGATCTCTTTCTTGTATCTTCAAAAGGCAGTTTAGAAGAAAAAAAATCCTTTGAGAAAGTTACTTATAAGATCTGACTAATAGTCCATTATTTTGGACACAACTGTTTTCAGCCAGTAATTCAGTTTCTCAAGACATGTAGTGTATACGATTTGATGGTTAAATAAATGTTCATTCAGAGTATGTAGTTATGCTATCTATCTGTGTTATAAACAGGTCACTTGGCTTATCTGACTAGGAAGACAATCTAAGGTCAATCAATACTTTGCTGTATCCCACCCCCCACCAACAACAAGCTGTCCCGTCCAACCATTCTTGATCTGTCCTGTATTGCAGGCAAGATTTCTAGATATTGCTTGGAAGTTCTATTAGAACTAGAATTTGATGTGGACATATATCTTAGCAGAACTACATGCACCCAGCTTTCTTTCTGTTTTTTCATTCTTGCTCAAATGAAATTTGGGAACATGGATTCCTAAAAATATCTTTGGTTTACTTTTGCTTCCTTTGTGTCGATCTCCTACTGTATATTTGTAGTTTCAACTCTAACCCTTTTGTCCACCCTCATTTTCTCATTTGAAAAAGTTACCCTTGATTCCATTGGCTTCTAAAATTCTCTGGGAGGCATTTTCTGTTATGGCAACCCCATTGGAAAAGTGTTATTACTGCTCTGTTACAGAAACCCTCACTTTGAATTTCTCTCATTCAGCTACTTCCTTTGTTACTTTTTCTTTGACAGGAGAATTCCATCTAAATGCTATTACAGGAACCTGGTCATGGCTGTCTTACTCTTCAACCTCTCCTTTCTTAGTGATGAAGTTGGTAGTAATTCAGGAGTAACAATGGAGAACACTGAGTTCCCCTTGAGATTGCTTGCACATTGTGTATTTGATATTTTCTCTCTCAAGTACTTTAAATTCCTGGCCAAAATGTCCAATGATTGTTCAACATTTGTTCTGTATTTTTTCTTCTGTAGAAATTGGGAAATTGATAGTCAGCTATCATAGGGCAGTGGACTCAACATTCAATCGGTGTTCTCTGGTCTTTTCTTCTGTTGAATTAAAGTATTTATTAGTCTAATAACAAAAAAAACCTCTGTATTGGATCTTTCATTTCCTTCCCATTTGTTCCAGCTATTTATATAGAACAGGTTAATATGAAAGTAGAAGTAAAAAAATGAATAAGAATAAATGCCTGTTGTCAGCATTCCAAATATCATCCAGAATTAAATCACAGTTCAAGACATAACTTTCATCAAAGTTCCAATTTAATAAGACAGACATGTTGGCACATCTGTGGAAACCCGAATCTGAAGGCTTCCTGGGGTTCCCACCCAGTTTAAAGTTCTATGAACTTGTCCCCACACCCACAAGCCCATCAAATGGTCCAATCTTCCTCTGCCACGATGGCATTTCCACCCATCTAGTTCCGGTCAGATGCAGAGGTGCAGAGACAAAGAATGACCTTGATTTCTAGAAAGGATTTTTTTAATTTTGAAAACAAACACATTCTCCCCCCTCCCAATTCCCCACTAATGAAACAGCATAATAAAGGAAGAGAGGGGGGGAGGGAGGGGAGGGAGGCAGGCCAAAGATCCTAAAAGGAATATGATTGCAGGCCTGACACCTGTATTGTTTTATTAAATATATATGTAGCAATGAGTATATTTTCAATGCTATTTACATGTTCACCATGGCCTAGGGCTCTCTTCCTATCAGCTATAAGCTTTTAAGACTTATGAACACATGATATGGTTTAATGCTGTCCAGTGTCCAGCCAGCAAGTACTAGGGCAGCCCTTTCTCCATTTTTCACTGATCGCTCTTAGTATGATTCACTTTTCAAGTTCAAGTTCAAACCCTTTATTGTCATTGTACATCATGTCAATGAAATTGGTTTCGCCTCTACTGGTGCAGTCCATACAATAATACAAGACAACATGAATAATATAAAGAGTAATCCTTATACAAGTAGTTAGGGGGGGGGGGGAAACCTAGTTTTACGTTTCCATATGTACATCATATTCTGTGAAGCATGTATATTACTCTGGTGTATTAATATGTATGTATGTATGTATGTATGTATGCATGCATGCATGCATGCATATATATGTCTTTTGGCTCATCACAAGAGACAATCCAGACAGAAAGCCATTATTTTTACTATTGCCTTTGTTACATTTGTGTTGCATTTGTGCTGATAAATAAATAAAGGGAGACTTTGTTACATTTGTGTTGCATTTGTGCATACCAGGGGTTGTAACATAATACATACCTATTTCCCTGGCTTAGCTGATAAAGGAGGAGAGCCTGTGGCTGAGTGACTAACACTACTGCCTAATATGTAATACAGTGCAGGTTCTAATCCCAGTAAGGGTATGGCTAGCTGAAGAGAGCTAAATAGCTTGAAATAGATCTATACTAGTCTCCCTTTATTTATTTATCAGCACAAATGCAACACAAATGTAACTAAGGCAACAGTAAAAATAATGGCTTTCTGTCTGGATGGTCTCTTGTGTTGAGCCGATAGACAGAGAAAGGAAGCAGTAGGCTTTCTCCCATATTTGGGCATACCAGGGGTTGTAACATAATACATACCTATTTCCCTGGCTTAGCTGATAAAGGAGGAGAGCCTGTGGCTGAGTGGCTAACACAACTGCCTAATATGTAATACAGCACAGGTTCAAATCCCAGTAAGGGTACGACTAGCTGTTGAGAGCTAAATAGCTTGAAATAGATCTATACTAGTCTCCCTTTATTTATTTATCAGCACAAATGCAACATATATATAATAATAATATTGCACACTATACTGGCATGAACCAACTCTCATGACATGACCAAAGTGTGATAACCTCTGTTGGACAATCTGGATTTCAAGTGATATTTTGGTAAGGTTCAGTCTAGCACTTATTTGTTTGTTATTTTTGCAGTTTATGGGATATCTCCATCTCTATAGTTCAAAAGCATCTACCTTTCTCCTATCTGCCTTTCTCACAGTCCAAGTTTTGCCAGCATAACATAACATAACATAACATAACATAACATAGCACAGCACAGCACAGCACAGCACAGCACAGCACTGCAATGCAATGCAATGCAATGCAATGCAATGCAATGCAATGCAATGCAATGCAATGCAATGCAATACAATACAATACAATACAATACAATACAGGCTCCTGATTTGGCACACTATTTAGCATTACTTTTACTAACATAAAATTAAAGTTCCTAAATCAGGATGGTCTATGGATCATGTTCAATATCTGGAATTATGCCTACGAATTTTTGTTTTCAGAAAATAAAATAGGTGCTAAAACAGGCTTAGTAATATTACTTTTAATTACAACAAAAAGAAAACTCTCAATGATGTTTAGAAAGCTCTATGAATAATAAGGAAAAGTGAATGATGTAGATTAAAAGCAGATGTTTTGGACTTTCTACTTTATTAATCATCATAACAGAAGTCTTGTTGAACAAAAACAGAGGCACCAAATACTGACAGCTTCAGCAGATAACTGTGCATCAGCATTTACCATCAGGAAATGTTGATTGGAGGATTGAAGTTCATTGTACTTTTGGTTTGTGGCCACATACTGTTCTTTCCCTTAATTTACAGAGCCATGATTTTTTAAATTTGCTTTTTAAAGGTCAGTAAAACTATTGGAAAATGTAACATTGGAATGAAAAGCATTTTATTTGTTCACTTGCTGCTTTTTTTGGTTTCTATGACTTGAAATCTGAAATTGCCATAGGATTTTAATGGGTGTTTACTATTGCTTGACATACTTTGGGGATATTTGTGATGATTAGTTTAATTACATTACTTTTGAAATATGCATGGATCTTAAAGGCAGTACAGTTTTGTGGTTTGAGAACTGGGGAGAATCTATTCTCAACCATGGATCTATTGAGTAATTTGGGACCAGGAATCTTTTTTTCAGTCTAATATATTTCTCAGGGATGTTGTTATAGAGTTAAACCGAGGATAGATCCTTGTGGAAATTGCTTTTTCCTAGAAAAAGGTGGAATGCAAATCCAATTAATAAACACAATTTAAAGCAAGGAAGGATATCTTTGACTTGATAATAGACTCTAGATTCTGTTTTTTAACAGGGGTACATAAGAAATGAAAAAAATCTGATATGAAATTACCCGTTTCACAATTCTAAAACTGTTATGTCACTCATTAAATATATAAAATTTCTCAAAGATCTCCAGGGGGAGAAACATATGCATGCATTTTAATGTATGGATTTGCGTTGTGACTCAGCAGAAACCTCCTGTGAGTTGTTTTGGGAGGCAGGGCTGACTGACTCACAGGAGAGGATAATGAGCAGTGGTGGCTCATTAGGATCTCCTCCTGCAGATAAAAGACTGATGGTGCCACGCCCTAGTTGCAGAAGTCAACGTTCGTTCCATTCCGTTCCATGCCTGTCCTAGTCAAGTCTCTGTTTGTTGGCAATCATCGAGAAGAAGCACTTGGATAAATGATTTGCTTTATATAAACCTATTTTGCTGTAGTTTACTTTTGCCAGAGAATTTATCTCTGTTTATTTTGGGCTTGCAGCCAGCAAGAGCCGGGACTGATAAAAACATTCCTTTGCAAGCTGTGTGTGGCTGTAGTTTCTGAACGGGCAAGGTGGGGGTCAGAACAGATTGGTAAACTTGAATGGAAGCCATTGAATGTAGCTACCAGAAGAAGGATTAAAAGATTCCAAGTAAACACTACTGAATGGGACTCCCTCTTGCACGTTGAAGTCAACACTGTTATGGTTCCAAATACCATCCTCCATGAAATAAGAATCCGAGGCTAGTTCCAATTTATTAGAAGAGCCATGTTGGGACATCTGGGGAAACCCGAATCTGAAAGCTTCCAGGATTTCCCCACCCAATTGAAAGTTCAAGATCCTGCTCCATCACCCATACATCCATCACATGGTTCAATCAGTCACTGTCCAAAGAAAGATTCCTCCCAGTCACTCCACTCAACGTACAGGGGCAAGTTGACCTTGACTCACTTAGAAAGAATGTTATTTTGACTACATACCTCCCATGTTCCATACAATCCCCCCTCCCAGTTTCCCACAATAGCATATGTGGCAGGCTTGAGGCTGATTGTAAAAGATGGCTTCCAAGCCTGACAATCACTTTCAAAAATGCATCAATACAGCTGGATTCATTCTATGAGATATGAGGGCTAATTTTATTTTCTACTTTGTTAGTTTTATATTTCTGTCAAGAACTGAAGGTGAGTGAATAGGACTTGCTTCTCCAGATATTTTCTCAGACAAACTATAGCAACCAATGTGGATCAGAAAGAGGGACAGAAAGAAGAAGAAAATGTTGCCCAATCAGTTCCATAACTGGGTGTGTAGTTGAACCTGGATCTCCCTCTGATGAGTATGACCTGTATTGAATGCTCTGATGGGACTCACAGTTGTTAATATTTGTTTTTATGAAATGTATATTTCTGTAGAAAAGAGCATATGTAACTTGGGGTTAAACTGTGGAAGGCCTTTATAATCTCTGAGTTTAGCTATTTGCTTGTAAAAATTTCATTACCCAACTAGGTAATATCAGTACTAGTGAATGTAAGGTTTGTTCCCTGTGTCAACTTGCAAAGTGTTGCCATGATTATTATCAGATTGGCATTCGAGGGAGGATTCCATGCATACCTTCGGCCAGAGTTGGATCTCATATTTTTACAATCTAGTTCGTGAATATGATCTATGATGCATGACAGAAGGGAGGAGATAGAAGGGTAAAGTTCAAATGCAATTAAGCTGAAGCCAGTTTTGGCTCCGCAGGAGTACATGCCAGAATGTTGATCCTAATAAATGAATGGATTTCTTTTGAACTTTGTCTCGAGGCTCGTAAATTAATTAGGTCATCTTCTGGGAACTTCACACCCTGTTTATATACAGTAACTAATGTCAGGGTTGCAAGTGATACCCCCAATGAAAGAAGATTCCAAGGTTTGTCCTACTAGTGCTGGTGGGGTTTTTCTCTTTAGTAGTTTCTTTCTTGGAGTATTGTTTTCTCCTTGATTCTTTGTCTAGTGTAAACCCTCGTTTTCTGAGTGTGAGTTGCTGGAGATGGTATGTTGTGGTCTTTTTGTTTCATTAGCTTTTTATTGTCTCTTTTGAATGGTATGTAATTATGGGTTAGCGATATAGTATGTGTCTGTTGATGTATAATTTGACTGAAGGTCAAACTTCCAGAAATTCCCTAGTCTTTTTAGCTAAGGAATATATTTCACCTTTATGCTTCAAAAAGCTCTCAAAGGAGCTATCAATAGTTGAAACAAAATTGAAAATGTAGAACACAAAGAGAAAAAAATCCCATGTAATATTAAAACCAGTATCATTCAAATCAATGAAAATTAAAGCTCCTTCTTGTTTTGCTGATTTTTGAAATCCTGGAAAAGTAGGAACTGTGCATTGCAATTAACCTAAGCAATTCATTGTTGTGGAACCCTATAAGACAAGGACCTGCCCTATTTACTAGATGGTCAGGCTTCTGACAAGTAAGAAAAGCTTCAGAAAAGCTTCTCTTGCTGATCAGGGATCAGTCTCTTAGACCATAAGCTGTTAAGGTTTTTATATATAAAAATCAACTCCTTCCATTGTACATGGGAGATATGTACAGTTCTTTCAATAAAGAAATAATATGATCTCTCTACCCTATAGTTCTTAGCAGCCTAGTTCCACATTTTGGACCAATTGCAATCTCTGGGTATTTTTCTAGAACATGTATACCTTTGGATAGCTTTGAATGAATCAATCACTCTTTACCTATTCTACCAAATATTGTTGTTTTAAGGATAAAACAATGGGATACAGTCATTGAGCTTTTAGAGGAAGAGTGTGATACACTGTGTGTATAATTGATGGGATCTAAAGTTTGTATAACTCTGTGAGGTCTGGCATGTTAAGGATGCTAATAAGATATTCTTCAGAATGTTATGCTTGCTCTTCATGTATTGTGAAGCATTCTTTGGCAATTGTTGAGGTTTAAAGTACAATATAAAGAATATCCTTGTTAATTCATTTTCTTCTATTCATGTCTGGATACATAGCAAAGCTTTAATTAACAACATTGGTGTCTTCTCATCAGTATGCACATATCTAGCCTGCCATGCTTAAATTCATCACTTAAATACCCAAAATGAAAGTCTAGTAAAAACAATAGGAAAATAAATAAAGTACAGCAAACTTATGCACACTTCATGTAGCTATTATTCTAAAAGTAAACCTTTTAGTTCTAACAAGGGTCCTTGGCTTTACTTGCCGTTTGACACCTACATGCCAAGCCAATTAGTTACGTTACAAGACACCTCAATCTATGACCGCAAATGTACAAAAAGAGAGATGTCAGGAGGGTTCATCTAACCACAGCAGCTGAACCAAATTCTACATGTCAAACACTCTCCTTAGTGATCTTGAAGCAAATTGCTGGCAGAAGGCAATTTGCATGGCACACAAAGATAAAATACAGCTTAGCAGATTAACAAATGTGAATGTACTGGACAACGGTGTTCTTTAACTTGAAACTGCTTTCTTTAAGTATATCCTAATTGGATCAGTAAAGCAGAACAAATGCCAGAATACTTCTCCTATATATTAACAGTATGGTAGGCAGTAAGGCTCCTGTCAGCCCTTTGAGATACTGTAAGGTCAAGAAATAGGCATGATTGGTATTCAGGAATACTCTTGATCTACAAGTTTAAGGGATATAAAATCAAGCCCTGTAGAAAAGTTATTTAAGTTAAATGTGTAATAATTAGATATGTTGAACATTTTTACATAGAGCAATACTTTGAGATAAACCCTCCTGTCCCAGGTCAAGCACACATACAAATATTGCAAAGTGATGTATTTTTTTCTTTACTAAATAGGGCTTGCAAACATACATAGGAGCAGTAAATAGACAATCCCCCCCCCCAAGTTTATTTATTTTATTCAGTGGTGAAATTCAAAAAATTTCCCTACTGATTCTGTGGGCATGGCTTGGTGGGCGTGGCTTGGTGGGCATGGTGGTCATGGGCATGGCTTCATGGTCACATGACCGGACGGGCATGGCTTGGTGGTCATGTGACCGACAGGCGTTGCTGCACAACTGACTCACACACAATGTAAAGCACCTGGACAAAATGTCCCCTGCAACAAGGAAGAACATCACAGAGTCACAGAGAGCTCAAAAACCAACTATCACACTTTACACAAAAATAACACAAAAGCTGCAAAACTGACTCACACGCAATGTAAAAGCAGTTGGACTTCACACAAAATGGCCCCTGCAACAAGTAGGAACTTCACAGACAATCAGGCACAGTTGATTGTCACACAGCTGATTTTACAAACTTTAGGAATTATTCAACATCACATAAAAAGACAGAAGACATGTATTTACAACTCAGTGGCTCAGCGGTTAAGATACTGGGCTTGTTGGATGGAAAGTTGGTAGCCCAGGTTTGAAACCTGAGTGCCATGTGATGGGATGAGCTCCAGTCCTTCTCTCTGCTTCTGCCCACCTAGCAGTTAAAAAGTACCAAATGTGTATAGATTAATATGTATCACTTTGGTGGGAAGATGACAGCTCTCTATGATATCATGCTGCCCTGATGATTGTGAAAATGTCTTCGGAGAATGCTGGCTCAAAAACTTTGAAACAGAGATGAGTACTGCCCCCTATAAAGTCAGCTATGGCTAGAGGAGTAAAATCTACAGGCCTCCTTTTACTTACATGTTTTATAGGCAGGTTTTCCCAATAAATTCATGATATGCAACCATTCATGAATTGCATTCATATTCACTTCTTGAACCAAGAAACATTTTTGGTAAGTTACTTCAGTTTACTTAAGCAAGATTTCACCAATTCCAATAACGTAAGAATGGTTTTAGATGGTTCTTTGTTGACAGGAGCCTGCACACATTGGTTTGATGTGTGGACAGCTGTTGTAATTTCCAGACTTAATAAAGATTCAAGAGACCATTGTGTAAATAACCATCTGCAAGCACCTCATTTATCAAAGAAGAGACCTGCCAGTTTGTTGATTCACAGAAAGGTAGTTAGAAATAAATAAATGAGGCTTCATCCTCAGATACTTTGGAGATTATATTCATTTTATAAGAGAAATAATTCAATTGCTGGAATTCTTGTATCTGCATTCCTTTCTTCTCAATACATCTTGCTAAAGCAGGGGTCAGCAACTCATGGCTCTTTCATCCCACTTTCGCGACTCCCTATCAACAGTTGGCACCAAAATTTTGAGAGGAGCTTCCGGTTTGCGGGGGGGAGTAGGGCACACCAGGAGGAGACTCTATGGCAAGGGGTGGGTTTTCCGGTCAGATTCACAATTGATAAGACTTTCGGTTAGGATAGGTATTAAAAAAAGGATGCCATGCTAGGAGGAGATGCTATGGTGGGAAATGAGACTTCTGGTCAGCTCCAGAATTGAATAGGGGGCTTCCAGTTACTACCTTTGTGGCTCTTTGAGTGTTTAAGGTTGCCAAGTCCTGTGCTAAAGGAACTCTAAGAATCATGCTTAGAAAAGAACATTTTTCGGTTTTAGATAGATGTCAAAGAGTCTGTAAGTTGTGTACATGGACGTGCCAACGTACATTTGTATATAATGAGACTTAAGCATTTCAGTACAGAACCTCTTTACACACTTCTTGGAGGAAACTTTCTGAAAAAGGGTCAAGTCTAAAGTGCAACTTCAGTATTCTAAAAGCACCTGATATCAAAAGGAGCCTCTTTTGAAACTGAAGCAAGGATTCTGTAGTTTAAGAGAATGCATCCATATGGTAGCTGCAATATGTTGTTATTGGTGAATTTAAGATTGCTTCAAGAAAAAACAGCTATACTGAATTAGAGTTTGTAGCTCCTTATCCTGTGTCCTTTGTCCGATAATAAAAGTAATGATGATGGTTGATGCATAAATCCTTGCCAAAACCCCTGTTGTTAACCAGCCTTAAGAAGGACAATAGATTAATAAC